>NC_091293.1:62980595-63283095 GCF_038502225.1 Cherax quadricarinatus | reverse complement strand
CTGGCCCCATTGCCTTTGAGGTATCTAGCTCACTCAGAAGCCTCTTCACTTCTTCCTCGGTTGTGTGTACTGTGTCCAGCACATGGTGGTGTACCCCACCTCTCCGTCTTTCTGGAGCCCCTTCTGTCTCCTCTGTGAACACTTCTTTGAATCTCTTGTTGAGTTCCTCACATACTTCACTGTCATTTCTTGTTGTCTCTCCTCCTTCCTTCCTTAGCCTGATTACCTGGTCCTTGACGGTTGTTTTCTTCCTGATGTGGCTGTATAACAGCTTCGGGTCAGATTTGGCTTTTGCTGCTATGTCCGTTTTCATATTGACGTTGGGCCTCCCTTCTTATCTGTGCATATTCGATTCTGGCTCTACGACTGCTCTCCTTATTCTCCTGGGTCCTTTGCCTTCTATATTTCTTCCATTCCCTAGCACGCTTGGTTTTTGCCTCCTTGCATCTTTGAGTGAACCATGGGCTCATCCTGGCTTTTTCATTATTCCTGTTACCCTTGGGTACAAACCTCTCCTCAGCCTCCTTGCACATTGTGACTACATATTCCATCATCTCATTAACTGGTTTCCCTGCCAGTTCTCTGTCCCACTGAACCTCATTCAGGAAGTTCCTCATTCCTGTGTAGTCCCCTTTCCTGTAGTGTGGTTTCATTCGTCCTGGCCTTCCTGCTTCCCCCTCCACTTGTAGCTCTACTGTGTATTCGAAGCTCAAACCACATGATCGCTGGCCCCAAGGGGTCTTTCATATGTGATGTCCTCAATATCTGCACTACTCAAGGTGAATACTAAGTCCAGTCTTGCTGGTTCATCCTCTCCTCTCTCTCTTGTAGTGTCCCTTACGTGTTGGTACATGAAGTTTTCCAGTACCACCTCCATCATCTTAGCCCTCCATGTATCTTGGCCCCCATGTGGCTCCAAGTTCTCCCATTCGATCTCCTTGTGGTTAAAGTCGCCCATGATCAGGAGCTTTGCCCTGCATGTATGAGCTCTTCTGGCCACTGCAGCCAGTGTGTGTGTGTGTGTGTGTGTGTGTGTGTGTGTGTACTCACCTAGTTGTACTCACCTAGTTGAGGTTGCGGGGGTCGAGTCCGAGCTCCTGGCCCCGCCTCTTCACTGATCGCTACTAGGTCACTCTCCCTGAGCCGTGAGCTTTATCGTACCTCTGCTTAAAGCTATGTATGGATCCTGCCTCCACTACATCGCTTCCCAAACTATTCCACTTACTGACTACTCTGTGGCTGAAGAAATACTTCCTAACATCCCTGTGATTCATCTGTGTCTTTAGCTTCCAACTGTGTCCCCTTGTTACTGTGTCCAATCTCTGGAACATCCTGTTTTTGTCCACCTTGTCAATTCCTCTCAGTATTTTGTATGTCGTTATCATGTCCCCCCTATCTCTCCTGTCCTCCAGTGTCGTCAGGTTGATTTCCCTTAACCTCTCCTCGTAGGACATACCTCTTAGCTCTGGGACTAGTCTTGTTGCAAACCTTTGCACTTTCTCTAGTTTCTTTACGTGCTTGGCTATGTGTGGGTTCCAAACTGGTGCCGCATACTCCAATATGGGCCTAACGTATACGGTGTACAGGGTCCTGAACGATTCCTTATTAAGATGTCGGAATGCTGTTCTGAGGTTTGCTAGGCGCCCATATGCTGCAGCAGTTATTTGGTTGATGTGCGCTTCAGGAGATGTGCCTGGTGTTATACTCACCCCAAGATCTTTTTCCTTGAGTGAGGTTTGTAGTCTCTGACCCCCTAGACTGTACTCCGTCTGCGGCCTTCTTTGCCCTTCCCCAATCTTCATGACTTTGCACTTGGTGGGATTAAACTCCAGGAGCCAATTGCTGGACCAGTTCTGCAGCCTGTCCAGATCCCTTTGTAGTTCTGCCTGGTCTTCGATCGAGTGTATTCTTCTCATCAACTTCACGTCATCTGCAAACAGGGACACCTCAGAGTCTATTCCTTCCGTCATGTCGTTCACAAATACCAGAAACAGCACTGGTCCTAGGACTGACCCCTGCGGGACCCCGCTGGTCACAGGTGCCCACTCTGACACCTCGCCACGTACCATGACTCGCTGCTGTCTTCCTGACAAGTATTCCCTGATCCATTGTAGTGCCTTCCCTGTTATCCCTGCTTGGTCCTCCAGTTTTTGCACCAATCTCTTGTGTGGAACTGTGTCAAACGCCTTCTTGCAGTCCAAGAAAATGCAATCCACCCACCCCTCTCTCTCTTGTCTTACTGCTGTCACCATGTCATAGAACTCCAGTAGGTTTGTGACACAGGATTTCCCGTCCCTGAAACCATGCTGGCTGCTGTTGATGAGATCATTCCTTTCTAGGTGTTCCACCACTCTTCTCCTGATAATCTTCTCCATGATTTTGCATACTATACATGTCAGTGACACTGGTCTGTAGTTTAATGCTTCATGTCTGTCTCCTTTTTTAAAGATTGGGACTACATTTGCTGTCTTCCATGCCTCAGGCAATCTGTGTGTGTGTGTGTGTATGTGTGTATGTGTGTGTGTGTATGTGTGTGTGTGTGTATGTGTGTGTGTGTGTGTGTGTGTGTGTGTGTGTGTGTGTGTATGTGTGTGTGTATGTGTGTTTATGTGTGTGTGTATGTGTGTTTGTGTGTGTGTGTGTGTGTGTGTGTGTGTGTGTGTGTGTATGTGTGTGTGTGTATGTGTATGTGTGTGTGTGTATGTGTGTGTGTGTGTGTGTGTGTGTGTGTGTGTGTGTGTGAGTGTGTGTGTGTGTGTGTGTGTGTGTGTGTGTGTGTGTGTGTGTGTGTGTGTGTGTATGTGTGTATGTGTGTGTGTGTGTGTGTGTGTGTGTGTGTGTGTGTGTGTGTGTGTGTATGTGTGTGTGTGTGTGTGTGTGTGTGTGTGTATGTGTGTGTGTGTGTGTGTGTGTGTGTATGTGTGTGTGTGTGTGTTTGTGTGTGTGTGTGTGTGTGTGTGTGTGTGTGTGTGTGTGTGTGTGTGTATGTGTGTGTGTGTGTGTGTGTATGTGTGTGTGTGTGTGTGTGTGTGTGTATGTGTGTGTGTGTGTGTGTGTGTGTGTGTGTGTGTGTGTGTGTGTGTATGTGTGTGTGTGTGTGTGTGTGTGTGTGTGTGTGTGTGTGTGTGTGAGTAGTAATAAATAAAGCCCTAAACTACACGTAAACATGTTAATATATACATAAATAAACTAGCTATGGACTTTCCTCCTCGTATGTAGTCACCATTTGTTCTATAAAGAGGCTGTGAGGCCGTGCTCTGTGTGGCAATGGTCAGTCCACTTACTAATTACCTCCGATGGAAGCTGATTATGATGACATTATAACTTGAAAAAAGCAGGTAAGCTGATTACTGGGATATCCATCCTACTAATTTAAAAGTTATCAGCCTCTCTTTTTTGATTAGATAATTAAGGTGTATTGTGTAGCTGTGGGTGTACTGGAGATAACCGCTTTCCCTGCCTACCTTGGGCAATACTTACCCTGCTTTGTCCGTTCCCCTGCCAGCCTTGGGTTGTACCTGAGTTTCCCAGCCCTCCTCACAACTTCTTTGGCTCAGCCTCACCCAAACCCTGTCTTGCCCTCCCCACTCTTGCCCAAGACCTACCCCAACTCGGCAATTGCACATTTCTACCCAACCTCTGTTCTACCTTCACCACCCCTACCGAGACTACTATACCTTTCCACTCCGGCCAGCCCTCAAGAACACCCCTGCCCAGCCAAACCCTACCCCGTGCCCAACTCTCACCATTTCTGCCCAGCCTTACTCCGCGCTGACTCGGGATTCCTCTCCCTGATTAGCTCCCCTCCTTACCCCTGATCACCCCATCCTTAAAAACATCTTAGATCTTACGCCTTGCATAATAAGCCACCTAAGTACTAACTGAATTATGACAAAAACATCAAAACGATAGTTATATTTCATTATAAGTTTACTAAAAAATAAAATAAAAAAAATGAAACACATTGGTGGGATAATAATATATTCCTAACCAAAACTATTTTCGAAACACTAGAAAATGTATGTTTATCTATAACTCACGGCTCTCGTGAGATGTAAAATCTTATTTCTTTCTTACTGATAAAGAGGGAAACCCTAAGGAGAAAGAGTGGTAAGAGTTATCTTGGTCTGAACTCATGCTAAACATACACACTTCTCTGCTGACAAGCTCCATACATAGCTAATTTCTTTTATTTTTCATGTACACTTTAATAAGAATGCCTTTGTCCAAAGAACTCATAGAAATTATTCTCATGGCTGGATCGAGAAGCTATCGGTAGGTCACAATGAACGTAAACAAGCAACATGGCAAGCACGTCACACACGACACTGTTGCCAAACTTAATGCAAAATTCAAAAAGATTGGAAGTGTTGCACACCGAATGTGTGAACAGGAATGCACTGTGAGTGGGAGCGGTGCATTTACGTGTCTACGTGTATGACAGACAAAACAGAAATCATGTAGAGAATATTCTGTAAATAAAATTACATTTTGCTAAACTGGTAAATTTCCTTATGTATGGAGACGTTTGGGAGCCCTGGATAGCTAATTTTCATTAATAATATTAGGGGAACAGCGAGAAAATAGTTTAACAGTTTCGATAACAATCTTTGCCTCACTTACAACAAATATTCCACAAATGCATCAACGGCTAACCCACACACTAGTAAACGGAAAATGGGCGAGTTGAAGGCCACTTCTTGATTACCAAAGAGTGTATCGTTATGTAATGGCGAACGTATTACAATTTGCTCCTTCAGTGAACCAGGGATTGTGAAATACAAAAGTTTCTTTACCCTCAGAAGGTTTTCCCATGCTAGATTCCTGGATGCATTACACGTGACTCGGAATGCAGGTAATGCTGTACAGTGTGTGCTGCCTTAGAAATCCAATCCCCATTGGTTAATTGGCTGTACTGATTAATTCTATTGGCATTCTTCATAGAAGAGGATAAGTGCTTTCCCGAATATTGAGTATCCATAGGTCATTATGTTCAGTTTTTAGCTGTCGATGAAGGGTGCACATACAAGAACCAGGTTAGCCCGGACAGCGTCAGGTAAATGGTATCGCAGGCATCGAAATTCTCTCATATTGGTTCCTTCCAATTCAGGACATTTACTTTTTTCTCCAGAATTTTGGCAATGGCCTGGAAACCCACAAGTGCATTTTTGCAGAATGCTTTCAGTTGAGGCGATAGTTGAATTTCACTGCAGAATGGTTGATTAGTTAACTAGGATCATTTTAAATTTAGAAAATTTACAAAAGAGTCCCTGGACAGTCTTCTTTACGTACCTGGACAGTCTCTACTGCTCAAGACAATGAATGTGGAGACAAATTCCTCCTGTTGGACTTCTATGAATTCATGGTCTTCAAACAAAGGCATAAAATCTATGCTCTAACTGTTCAAAACGAAGGAGAGGAGATTTAGCAAAATGCAGAATATATTATATAACTCAAAATTTAATACCGTCTTAATCCTTACGGCACTGACGTAAGCCTTTGTTGCACGAGATGCTGACATCAGATGAGACATCACAAAGCCAAGTTGAATTATTCGAAGCATCGTGACAGCTTCTGTAATGGTGCTACTGACGGACACTTTACTTACAAGATAATGGACCTCATTACCAACTACCTTTTTTCAAGGTGCATATTGATAATTTGCATAAAGATTAAATTTCTATAGACTGGTCAGCTTTATAGAAAGGATCTCTGCATCTGTACCAAGAACTGGATTACTTATTTCATATCATGAACTAGTACGGAGTAAGACTGAAAATGACACTCTTCCTCTGTAAATTTCTTACTCTTACAAATAAGATCGTAGAACTAAATTTTGGGTAATTATTAATAGTATTTAGATGGGGCCACTTGCTACCCCTGGTGGGTACTTCATGTGGTTATGTGGTTATTAGGTTATGACAACGCTCGATGTGAGAAATTTAATTTTTAATCAAGAGTACTTTGATTGATAAGTGCTACTTCTCTACTGGTTATGTTCACCTAAGCGAGGTTAAGAAGCTTTCTTTCCCTTTGCTGCTGTAATACTATACTAGAATTTGATATCGTGTCTTACTTGACTGGTGATAGCAAAAACGTGTTCAACACAGACAGTCGCCGGCTCCAGTCCAGACTACACTTCATCTCTCCTACATTCCCTTCGTTTCCCTTACCAGTTCGCTCTCATTATCCCTCTCCTCCACCCTTTTCTGTTTCCTTAAATACATTCCCTTCTTCTTCTTCTTCTTCTTCTTCTCTTCCTTATATTCCCTTCTCATCACACTTCCTTCTTCCTCTCCTCCATCTCGCGGATCATCTCTCCCTCTCAGGTAAATACATGTTTACGTCGTGAAACACGTATGTAGCGAGGCTGAGTGTGTGTAGCGATCATCACGTGTGCTCAAGTGACACCCACCTTTCTTTTACACACAGTTTCCTTTTAAAAAGGAGAAAGGGAGGGAGGACGAGGAAAAGGGGAAGGGAGCAAGAGGAAAAGAGGGAGACGGAGAGAATAAATGAGATGAGTAGAAGGAATGAATGGAAGGAAGAGAAAGGATGAAAGAAGAGAGGGAAAGGAAGGAATGGGAGAAATTAGTGAAACAAAAGAAGGGAAGACAAAGGAGGAAAAGACAGTAGAGAAGAAGAGTGAGGGAGGAAAGGAAGGAAAATGGGATAGAGTGACCCATTTTTATATTATATTAATCAATGATTTTTCTGATGTGTGAGAAAAATCCTGACATTATTAATAAGGAAATGAGTAATATTCTAAGGAAATGATTAATAAAAATGAGATGAAAAGGCTAAAATATTTGTAACAAAGAATTTTAGCTGAAAGGAAATAGACTGAAGAGCCTAAACAAGAGGAGAGTCTCAGCATGATGGTCGGTGGTGACACTCTCC
The DNA here is from genome assembly GCF_038502225.1 of Cherax quadricarinatus. Lineage (NCBI taxonomy): Eukaryota > Metazoa > Arthropoda > Malacostraca > Decapoda > Parastacidae > Cherax > Cherax quadricarinatus. The sequence goes on along the minus strand of NC_091293.1, from coordinate 63,276,195 downwards.
ACTCCAGTCAGAGTCTCAGCATGATGGTGGGTGGTGACACTCTCCACTCCAGTCAGAGTCTCAGCATGATGGTGGGTGGTGACACTCTCCACTCCAGTCAGAGTCTCAGCATGATGGTGGGTGGTGACACTCTCCACTCCAGTCAGAGTCTCAGCATGATGGTGGGTGGTGACACTCTCCACTCCAGTCAGAGTCTCAGCATGATGGTGGGTGGTGACACTCTCCACTCCAGTCAGAGTCTCAGCATGATGGTGGGTGGTGACACTCTCCACTCCAGTCAGAGTCTCAGCATGATGGTGGGTGGTGACACTCTCCACTCCAGTCAGAGTCTCAGCATGATGGTGGGTGGTGACACTCTCCACTCCAGTCAGAGTCTCAGCATGATGGTGGGTGGTGACACTCTCAACTCCAGTCAGAGTCTCAGCATGATGGTGGGTGGTGACACTCTCCACTCCAGTCACAGCCTCAGCATGATGGTGGGTGGTGACACTCTCCACTCCAGTCACAGCCTCAGCATGATGGTGGGTGGTGACACTCCACTCCAGTCACAGCCTCAGCATGATGGTGGGTGGTGACACTCTCCACTCCAGTCACAGCCTCAGCATGATGGTGGGTGGTGACACTCTCCACTCCAGTCAGAGTCTCAGCATGATGGTGGGTGGTGACACTCTCAACTCCAGTCAGAGTCTCAGCATGATGGTGGGTGGTGACACTCTCCACTCCAGTCACAGCCTCAGCATGATGGTGGGTGGTGACACTCTCCACTCCAGTCAGAGTCTCAGCATGATGGTGGGTGGTGACACTCTCAACTCCAGTCAGAGTCTCAGCATGATGGTGGGTGGTTACACTCTCCACTCCAGTCACAGCCTCAGCATGATGGTGGGTGGTGACACTCTCCACTCCAGTCACAGCCTCAGCATGATGGTGGGTGGTGACACTCCACTCCAGTCACAGCCTCAGCATGATGGTGGGTGGTGACACTCTCCACTCCAGTCACAGCCTCAGCATGATGGTGGATGGTGACACTCTCCACTCCAGTCAGAGTCTCAGCATGATGGTGGGTGGTGACACTCAACTCCAGTCACAGCCTCAGCATGATGGTGGGTGGTGACACTCTCCACTCCAGTCACAGCCTCAGCATGATGGTGGGTGGTGACACTCCACTCCAGTCACAGCCTCAGCATGATGGTGGGTGGTGACACTCTCCACTCCAGTCAGAGTCTCAGTATGATGGTTGGTGGTGACACAGAATTCCCAATACTTGGGAATTCTTCACTTGCCTAACCCTTGGGCACGACCTACTTCCACATTGGACAAATGTGACACCACCTACGACTGCTGCACCTCTCCTGACATGCGGTTTATAAGCTGCTTCTCCGCTCATATGCCGTATTCTATTCAAGATTGATGGACTGATCACATCGACTCAAGGTTGAGGGACTGATTACCTCATTCTCCTCCTGTTCTTAAAGTTTTTCCTTTGTATGGACTGATGAAGCCACTGTGTGGCGAAACGTTTCTTCAATAAAGATACCTAAGAATTGCACATGTGTCTAATTTAACAACGTGTCGGTTCTCAATACATTTACATTCTATTGCTACATTATAATTTTCATAAAGCTAGCAATAAACCTACTGAGGAATTCATATATTTATAGGATTAATAGGGAAAAATGCCTTGCATCATCAATGTGATCCACATTCACATCCCTGTCCGGGATTCGAATAACATGTGCTTCTACAGTAATTGACGTGTACTGCTGCATGTTATAAAACTGTCTATCTACACCCTCCATCCGGAGGGACCATAGCAAGATGTCCGCACAGGACAGAAGAGGATGAGCGACATTCCCCACCCGGGTGGCCAACGCCGGATCACAATCTGGAAATGACCAGGGCCGGGACAAGACCGGCCCACCTACTACAGTGTCTATTTACGCCGTAGATAGACAACTGGGGACATGCCGTAGATTTCGCACACTGCCGTAGATTCTACATGTCACTGACATCCCAATACTGTCCTTTAATTGTGTTTATAAGAGCCCTACTTCTCACTTGGTTTATTCTAACCTTCTTTCCATTTTTTCCAGTCCAATAAGTTACTATAGGGCAGTGTACGATACTCGGTACCAGTCCCTCTTGTAATTTCCATGTTTACATTAAGCAGGTAATTCTTCTCTGTTCCAGAGAGAACAAGTGTTTTGAGGCATTCCGATAGTTACGATGTTTTATTAATTTTATATGGGCATGTTACGACCTCTTGATAATTTTTCAGATCTGCTAAGTTGTGTGTCCCTTGAAAGACATTGTGAGCACAGAAAAAGAATTCGAGACGTGAGAGCACAAATAATTTGAAAAGTACCATTACTTGTACTGCTTTTCTTGTTACGAAGTTTCTCATTAGTCATCTTTTCGTTATCCTCACCTGTCTTGCATTTACCTCATCGGTTTCTCTAAACAACAAATCATGTAATATTATTCCTCAGTTAATATTATTACAAAAAATATTTTAGTTACATGACAAGCAGCGTTCGTTAAGTTTAAAACATATCGACTACACGAAAGTCATCAAGGATCTATGTCATCTATACAACACCTGTCAAAAATAATTTAGCTACTATTATAGGGAATAAATTAAACTCAGAATGTACATACACTGAGAGTTATTCACCTCCTCGTGAAGAATTAATCAGCGTACTTTCCTTCACGCTTCCTCTCCGGTCCAACAATCTCTCTTCACTCTATGAATTTTCCTTTTAAGAATTTTTCTTTTATAGCGGCCAGCGTCGACACATTTTATTCTTGTGCCTAACAACTTACTGGCAATTAATATTTCACTCTTCGTCCTTACATGAAAAAAAGTTTTTCTCTGTAACTCGAAAGATGTTTTAATTAGGAAATGTTTCCAAAGTTGGGGGCGACGGCTGGAGGCTTGCGAGCTTCTAGCCTCTTGCGAGGCTTCTGAGGATTTTGTCTAGAATTGCTGGAAAAGCCTCTGCGCATTTTCTGTGCAATGTGATCATCTGTATAACGCAAGAACATGCAATATTTTTTTTATAATAGATTAATATGATCAAAAACCTCGGTGATATTCATCCTCTTCAAACTTTGGTAAGATAGGATATTGAAGAAAAAGCACAGGAGCACAGTAGGCTTTTAATGTGATTACGTTTCGCTCTGTAGAGCATTTCATAAAGCTCTACACAGTGAAGCGTTGATATAAAAAATTCTGCGCCTGTCTTTTCTATTATAGGCAAAAACACACAAGTCGACAGTATGGGAATATACCTGATTTTACAGTGGTTTGACGAGCAAACCCCTGAATAATGAAGTAAAACAATCATATATGTTTTTAATGCAATTTGATTTGATGCGAAACAGGAGAATCATTTACGAGTTATCTCATGGAAACTAATATCCTAACATCTTCAATGAAAGTGGCATATTAGGACCTTTACAGTTTAAAGACTTTGAAAAGGTCTTCTCCAGTCATCTCACAGAGATCATTAGTCCAAAATACTCCAGTTATAATTATCAAATGATTGGCGTTGAAGTTTTGAGGATAATCGGATGAATTATTCACAAATTATCATAAAAAAATACATCTCCCTTTCCCCAATGTCTTCTTGAAAGTGACAGTTTGGCACCTATATAAGCCAAAATCACTTCAAGCTTCTCTGAGTGAGATTCACCAGCACTGTAGGGTTTAAAAAGACTGATTAGCAGAGACATTCTCCATTTATTTCACGGAAACCTATTTTGCTTAAAAAATAAACAAATTGAAAGTTACACAACCAAGAATCAAAGCGAAGCTTCTTTTGAGAAAAACACATCTGCACAAAAAGCTTGAAGCCGTGCAGAAGATGCATTCACCAGTGATTGCACAGAATTCAACACAGTTTTATTTATTTGCACCTACACAACCGAAACCAAAAAAACATTTCATCCATATCAGTTTATGCATCAACCATTAAAAATTGATACCCTTCAGAAAAGGCAAACCTCATTTACTAAATGAAATAAAAACTAGTAAAATGGCAACTATATATTACAATAACAACCAACCTCCTTCTAAGTAGGATGCATCAGCGTTGAAAAGTTGAAGCTAACTAGAAGAGGCTTTACAGTTATGACATGGAATTCAAAATTGGGAATGGTCGATTAAAACTAACCAGAGGACACAGGCTTGTTGTTCCATTAACCTTCCATCATTTATGACTCACTGGGGTTAAATATTTGAGGCTGGCTGGATAAGGCGTTCTTAGGTTATGAACGAGAAACTTAGAGGATGTTAGTGGGTAAAGGTTAGGATAGGTTAGGTAAGATTCGTTTGGAGTCTAAGTTATATGATGACTCGTCACTGGAACTTTTGGTCATCTGATTGAGGCCTTCCACTGGCTTACATGTCTATTCTTTTAAAAAAAGAATTATATATTTCCGAAATGAATAATAATAATGAATCAGAAGGACACTGTACCTAACTATAAGACTGGTTGTGGCATACTATTGCACGAAAGTGTAGTATTTATGGGTTCAATAAATTTGTGAAATTTAGATAATATCAGACTTATTTTGGGCATCCTGGTATTTTATCAGCAACATACGTCGTTATTTGACATGAAAATATAATATTGTCCTTGACAAATATCTGAAAATGAACCTAAGTCATGCACCTTACACCCCCAACTAAAACCTATTTTGATCAGCACACCCGTTTCCTCTTATTATATTTTTCATAAAAATATGGGCCACTTCAGCTTATCAATATTTGCTTTCATCTATTTTAGACAGTTGTTTGTCTTTGATTAACTCGTTAATCACCAGGTATATCTTACATTTGCAACCTGTATATGCATACATCTAGTATATATCTGCATATACAATATGCAGGTATATACATAGAACAAGTACTTACACCTAGTATATATTTACATCCTGAATAATCGTACATTCAGTATATAATTACAACCATTATATACCTACATCAGGTTGATAGTTATGTTAGGAGATTATCAGCAGTGTTCTGGCTAAGGGAAATGATCCTGTTATTAATGTAAACTGAGGAACATTCAACCCGCATAACCACGTGTGAAGGTGACCCAGGCTCAAGTATGAAGATGGCCCAGGCTCAAGTGTGAAGGTGACCCAGGCTCAAGTATGAAGATGGCTCAGGCTCAAGTGTGAAGGTGACCCAGGCTCAAGTATGAAGATGGCTCAGGCTCAAGTGTGAAGGTGACCCAGGCTCAAGTATGAAGATGGCTCAGGCTCAAGTGTGAAGGTGACCCAGGCTCAAGTATGAAGATGGCTCAGGCTCAAGTGTGAAGGTGACCCAGGCTCAAGTATGAAGATGGCTCAGGCTCAAGTGTGAAGGTGACCCAGGCTCAAGTATGAAGATGGCTCAGGCTCAAGTGTGAAGGTGACCCAGGCTCAAGTATGAAGATGGCTCAGGCTCAAGTGTGAAGGTGACCCAGGCTCAAGTATGAAGATGGCTCAGGCTCAAGTGTGAAGGTGACCCAGGCTCAAGTATGAAGATGGCTCAGGCTCAAGTGTGAAGGTGACCCAGGCTCAAGTATGAAGATGGCTCAGGCTCAAGTGTGAAGGTGACCCAGGCTCAAGTATGAAGATGGCCCAGGCTCAAGTGTGAAGGTGACCCAGGCTCAAGTATGAAGATGGCTCATGCTCAAGTGTGAAGGTGACCCAGGCTCAAGTATGAAGATGGCTCAGGCTCAAGTGTGAAGGTGACCCAGGCTCAAGTATGAAGATGGCTCAGGCTCAAGTGTGAAGGTGACCCAGGCTCAAGTATGAAGATGGCCCAGGCTCAAGTGTGAAGGTGACCCAGGCTCAAGTATGAAGATGGCCCAGGCTCAAGTGTGAAGGTGACCCAGGCTCAAGTATGAAGATGGCCCAGGCTCAAGTGTGAAGGTGACCCAGGCTCAAGTATGAAGATGGCCCAGGCTCAAGTGTGAAGGTGACCCAGGCTCAAGTATGAAGATGGCCCAGGCTCAAGTGTGAAGGTGACCCAGGCTCAAGTATGAAGATGGCCCAGGCTCAAGTGTGAAGGTGACCCAGGCTCAAGTATGAAGATGGCCCAGGCTCAAGTGTGAAGGTGACCCAGGCTCAAGTATGAAGATGGCCCAGGCTCAAGTGTGAAGGTGACCCAGGCTCAAGTATGAAGATGGCCCAGGCTCAAGTGTGAAGGTGACCCAGGCTCAAGTATGAAGATGGCCCAGGCTCAAGTGTGAAGGTGACCCAGGCTCAAGTATGAAGATGGCCCAGGCTCAAGTGTGAAGGTGACCCAGGCTCAAGTATGAAGATGGCCCAGGCTCAAGTGTGAAGGTGACCCAGGCTCAAGTATGAAGATGGCCCAGGCTCAAGTGTGAAGGTGACCCAGGCTCAAGTATGAAGATGGCCCAGGCTCAAGTGTGAAGGTGACCCAGGCTCAAGTATGAAGATGGCCCAGGCTCAAGTGTGAAGGTGACCCAGGCTCAAGTATGAAGATGGCCCAGGCTCAAGTGTGAAGGTGACCCAGGCTCAAGTATGAAGATGGCCCAGGCTCAAGTGTGAAGGTGACCCAGGCTCAAGTATGAAGATGGCCCAGGCTCAAGTGTGAAGGTGACCCAGGCTCAAGTATGAAGATGGCTCAGGCTCAAGTGTGAAGGTGACCCAGGCTCAAGTATGAAGATGGCCCAGGCTCAAGTGTGAAGGTGACCCAGGCTCAAGTATGAAGATGGCCCAGGCTCAAGTGTGAAGGTGACCCAGGCTCAAGTATGAAGATGGCCCAGGCTCAAGTGTGAAGGTGACCCAGGCTCAAGTATGAAGATGGCCCAGGCTCAAGTGTGAAGGTGACCCAGGCACAGGTGTGAGGAGTGAAGGTGACTCAGGCTCAGGTATGAGGAGTGAAGGTGACCCAGGCACAGGTATGAGGAGTGAAGGTGACTCAGCCTCAGGTATGAGGAGTGAAGGTGACCCAGCCACAGGTATGAGGAGTGAAGGTGACCCAGGTTCAAGTATGAGGAGTGAAGGTGACCCAGGTTCAAGTATGACGAGTGAAGGTGACCCAGGCACAGGTATGAGGAGTGAAGGTGACCTAGGTTCAAGTATGAGGAGTGAAGGTGACTCAGCCTCAGGTATGAGGAGTGAAGGTGGCCCAGGCACAGGTACGAGGAGTGAAGGTGACCCAGGTTCAAGTATAAGGAGTGAAGGTGATCCAGGCTCAGGTATGAGGACTGAAGGTGACCCAGGCTTAGGTGTGAGGAGTGAAGGTGACCAAGGCTCAGGTGTGAAGATGACCCAGGCTCAAGTGTGAGGTGTGAAGGTGACTCAGGCTCAGGTATGAGGAGTGAAGGTGACCCAGGCCCAGGTATGAAGAGTGAAGGTGATCCAAGCTCAGGTGTGAAGGTGACCCAGGTTCGGGATCACATGCTTCAAGATTTCAGTGCTTGTGTTATGGATCTTGGGGACGCTGCTTGGGAGTGTTTGCTTCCCTGGCTGACCATGCACAGTGCCCCGTACACCATTTCCGTATTTTTGTTTCCGTGTTGTTACTGGAGAAAGGCTCCTTTGATCAGCCATTTTATCACTTTTAAATTCGAAATAGCATAGCATTATCTTACCTTATTGCAATATTTTCCCCGTGATGCTGGTGAGGGGCTCTTGATCTAAGAAAGTGGATTTACCTTACCCTTCCTTGAATTCCTTCAACTCCACAGGTCCTATAAGACCCCTAGGGATTTAGCGCTTGCTTGTGATTAAAATATGACAATTTTGAATGGCATCAACCTTCAATGGCTGATGCATCGTATGAAATGGATGGAATATTTCATGGGTTAAGGCTGTGTAGACTCACACTTTGGTGGGTTCTGTGCAATAACCCAAAAATGCATCTACTGCTCAACTTTAAACTTTTATTGCTGATGTGTTTTCCCTAAAAGAAACAATTTCTTGATGTTCGTTTGTGAATTATTATTATGTGAGCAAATCACCTGCAGGAGGTTTACAGGTACCTGAATTATTACCTGCAAGTAATTTGGGTAAGGTAAGTGGGACTTAAGTCACAGCAAGTCGCTGAATAGTAACTCCCTCGATGCCCACTTCTTCACCACTCTCACAAAAAGCTAGACCTGACATTAAATTAATAATTATAATATTAAAACCAACTACTCTGGTAAATTAAAGGTGTGTGGACTGTATATGATTAGACTTGCTGGATACAGAGAATATAATTATTATACATTAATTATTAGTGTTATTGGAAAGGAAATTCATATTACTACTTACCATTTATCACAGGAAGACACTTAATGCTGATGTAACACACCCTAACCTTACCCTAGCAGCTAGAATTTATGATGGCCAAAGAAAAAACTACTGTACATTATGGTTAGGGATCACTTAATTGAGGTGTGCTCCTGGGAGAATTGATGTCCTCCATTTTTCCATCTTTGTTGTCCAATTCTTCAGCAGGAACGTGTCAGCAATTTCTAAATTATGGATTGAGGCCGATATACACCAATCGACCTTCGAGAACGCCTGATTACATTGCATAATTCAGTCCGGTGTTCACACATGAAATTCAGTATGGCGTCCCTCTCTCTGCTGTGTCACTCCCTCGGCTGTTCTGCCTCCCCATCAGTCGAAAGGTGCAAATAGCACTACATTTTAATACTTAATTATTATATTATTCATTTATAGGCTCTACATTTAGAAAATTGTGTAAAAAAATTCCACAGTTAGGATGTGTAAGTTATCATAGGCCAGTTACGCTAATCAAACTGGCTTCCGTGAAATAATTGGAGACTGTCTCTTTTGATCACAAGTAAGTCACAACGCTTGACTTCTTCAGTTATACTTGTTTAAATGAACTTAATGTTTCTCATTTTTTCATATAAAGAATCTACTTACTTTCTTTATGACTCAAAGAATCGTAAGAACACGATTACTGACAGATCACAAACGGATGTTGCCAATGAGTTTTAATACCCGTCTACCATGGGCTCCAATCCCACCTGTTCTGTAATTTGATTTAATTCCTTTCTTAAAACCTGGTCAGTCTTACCTAGAGATAAGTCAGGATTGATTTCATCCTGTGTAATCCCAGTTAATTTTTTTTTATGGAAGAAACTGAAAAAAATTAAATGATGTGATATTTTTTTGAGTGTCACACCTGACTAGCTTCAAGCTTTCCATATTCATAACGTTATAATATAACTTTTGAGCGGCTTCAAGCTTAATGTGCTGGTGTATCTTAGGTTTGAATTAGATTTAGACCTTACATGCTTTAATATGCAACTTTTATTGAAGAAATTTTGATATTAATTTCCTTACGATTAGTAATGAATGTCTCTTGTGATTCCCTTCAAATCTTCTACAAAAATATTTAACTGCATTATCAACTTATTAACTCTGCATTATTCTATTTGACGGTGATACCTTCCTGGGATAGTGAAGCGACCGAAATACCTCTGGTTGCTATTGCAATCATTACATTCATGGGAAGTGCTGACTTCCTGGGATCATACAGTGCCTGGGAAATGGAGGTAATCAGATTTGGTCTGAGCAGTGTAAGGGTAACTCCAATTCCTTATATATCAAGAGACATTCACCGGCATCAAGGCACGCCATCACTGGCATCAAGGCACGCCATCACTGGCATCAAGGCACGCCATCATCGGCATCAAGGCACGCCATCACCGGCATCAAGGCACGACATCACCGGCATCAAGGCACGCCATCACCGGCATCAAGGCACGACATCACCGGCATCAATGCACGCCATCACCGGCATCAAGGCACGCCTTCACCGGCATCAAGGCACGCCATCACCGGCAACAAGGCACGCCATCACCGGCATCAAGGCACGCCATCACCGGCATCAAGGTACGCCATCACCGGCATCAAGGCACGCCATCACCGGCATCAAGGCACGCCATCACCAGTCCTTCAGCTTTAGGAAGTAATTGTGAAGTGAAACATTTTTTTAAAAAGTTTCTTGGTTCACCGTACATAATATTGGTTCATCGTGCTTCCCCAGCAGCGGAAAGCAAACACCATCACCCTGGACTAAGTTAGCGTTACCGCCATATATTGCAACCGCCGGAAGCCACCTTTCTCGGCAGATGGTGGCGGGCAAATTGAAATATCATGTAAGGCCCATTTCCTAATTGTTTCGTTCATTTCTTCTGTCTGTAAGACCCATTACACAGAATATATGGACGTATACTTTCAAATTCAATAGAAATATTTTGCGAATGTGATAAAAATGGCTGCTACGTACAACTCGCCTTTAATGACCTGACAACAACAACTTCACATTTTTTAAGTATAACGTTAATTACACGTTCCCACAGATACACGCAGATAAACTGTAACAAATTATTAATGATTAGGAGTAATCACATTCATTGGTAAAGGCTATACCCGTAGTAGATACATAGCGCCTGGGGAATATAAGTCCTTCCGTATCAAGAAACCCCCCACTGTAGAGTTCAGTCATTGAAGGTTACAATCATTGAAGGTTACAATCATTGAAGGTTACAATCATTGAAGGTTACAATCACTGAAAGTTAAAATCATTGAAGGTTACAATCACTGAAGGTTACAATCACTGAAGTTACAATCATTGAAGGTTACAATCATTGAAGGTTACAATCATTGAAGGTTATAATCACTGAAAGTTACAATCATTGAAGGTTATAATCATTGAAAGTTACAATCATTGAAAGTTACAATCACTGAAAGTTACAATCATTGAAGGTTACAATCATTGAAAGTTACAATCATTGAAAGTTACAATCATTGAAGGTTACAATCATTGAAAGTTACAAGCACTGAATGTTACAATCACTGATGGGTTCAATCACTGAGGTTTCTCTCACACCACCAGGCAACGCTCTTACCAAGACGATTCACTCTGTAAATCTCACAGATGAGCTAAAGACTCTTACTTCCCAGGTAGTAGTGTTTCACCTTTATCTCTCATCGTTACTAAGAGTGAGAAACAAAATATTGCAGAAATACTGAATGTGTGAAAAATGTGTTCCTCGTCATTCTTCAATAATAAAAATAGCGGATCCAAAATGCGCTTTGGTTAGACTTTTTTTTACCACACTTCTAAACTTCTCGACAGAACAAATATTTCTGTATCTCGCATAAGCTTCGTACAGCAAAGCAGACTTTGGAAATTAAGTTTTGTTGATGACAATGGTATTTTATAGGATAAAGTTATATATAACTGCTCATGGAAAATTTTGTCTGAAGTTGAGAAGCGAGTTTTGTCACAAAGGATTAAAATATGCTTGGTTTAATTTTAATCTTAATTTCACTGGCCATTTTCTTGTATATTCAAGATTTTTTTTTATTTTTTTTACTAACTCATGGGTGTTCTGATTCGAGGAACAAGAGTTTTGAATATTTCAGGAGCTCATAAGACACATACCAACATACAATATCACAAAAGAACTGCATAATGCTTGAAACAATTCTTCTCAAGACCAACACATAGCAACTATACAACCAGATAAGAGGAATGGAGTAACCCCATTAAGCAGAGATAATTATATAAGCTATATGTTTGACTTTTTAAATGATTATACGAAATTAAGGTGTTGAGGAGTAAGTTCTCTTGACCAGCCATAATAAAGAAAAGTAATTAGTTTTTAAGGAAGCTGAAATCTGAAGCTGTAATTGAGGAGGTAATTTATTTTGAATAATTTACTTTACGTTAGAAACCCGGTATGATAACAACAATTGACCATTAAAAGCGATTATGTCTGTTATTGTTATTTTCATTTACAAACTTGCTAAACTTCTTGTAGTAGTGACAACCAAAGATAAGACAATTAAAACATGATTTACATTTGTTAAAGATATTTGCAAATTGAATTTCGATAAATATGTACTAAGTATCTATGATGTGATAGGTACATATACTGATGCTTATTTTAAAGATAACAATTAGGCTCAAAATATTAATAGACAACAGTTTTATTAATTATTATCACTAGCAGCAATAGACTGTTATTTTCTATTTAATGGAACGTTTATAGACAGAGAGATGGAGTTGTAACGGGAATACTTTGGGAACTACTTTGGGAACTACTTTGAGAATTACTTTACAATCTACTTTGGGATCTACTTTGGGATCTGCTTTGGGATCTACTTTGGGACCTACTTTGGGACCTACTTTGGATCTACTTTGGGACCTACTTTGGATCTACTTTGGGACCTACTTTGGGACCTACTTTGGATCTACTTTGGGACCTACTTTTGGATCTACTTTGGGATCTTCTTTGGGATCTACTTTGGGACCTACTTTGGGAACTACTTTGGGAACTACTTTGGGATCTACTTTGGGATCTACTTTGGGAACTACTTTGGGATCTACTTTGGGATCTACTTTGGGAACTACTTTGGGAACTACTTTGGGAACTACTTTGGGAACTACTTTGGGATCTACTTTGGGACCTACTTTGGGGCCTACTTTGGGTAATCTACTTTGGGATCTACTTTGGGACCTACTTTGGATCTACTTTGGGACCTACTTTGGGATCTACTTTTGAACCTACTTTGGAATCTATTTTGGGACCTTCTTTGGATCTACTTTGGGACCTACTTTGGATCTACTTTGGGACCTACTTTGGGAACTACTTTGGGAACTACTTTGGGGACTACTTTGGGATCTACTTTGGGATCTACTTTGGGATCTACTTTGGGATCTGCTTTGGGATCTACTTTGGGATCTACTTTTGGACCTACTTTGGATCTACTTTGGGACCTACTTTGGATCTACTTTGGGACCTACTTTGGGACCTACTTTGGATCTACTTTGGGACCTACTTTGGGATCTACTTTGGGACCTACTTTGGGGCCTACTTTGGATCTACTTTGGGACCTACTTTGGATCTACTTTGGGACCTACTTTGGGACCTACTTTGGGATCTACTTTGGGTTCTACTTTGGGACCTAATTTGGGAAATAATTTGGGATCTACTTTGGGATCTACTTTGGGACCTACTTTGAGACCTACTTTGGGACCTACTTTGGGACCTACTTTGGGATCTGCTTTGGGACCGAATTTGGGAAATAATTTGGGATCTACTTTGGGACCTACTTTGGATCTACTTTGGGACCTACTTTGGGATCTACTTTTGAACCTACTTTGGAATCTATTTTGGGACCTTCTTTGGATCTACTTTGGGACCTACTTTGGATCTACTTTGGGACCTACTTTGGGAACTACTTTGGGAACTACTTTGGGGACTACTTTGGGATCTACTTTGGGATCTACTTTGGGATCTACTTTGGGATCTGCTTTGGGATCTACTTTGGGATCTACTTTTGGACCTACTTTGGATCTACTTTGGGACCTACTTTGGATCTACTTTGGGACCTACTTTGGGACCTACTTTGGATCTACTTTGGGACCTACTTTGGGATCTACTTTGGGACCTACTTTGGGGCCTACTTTGGATCTACTTTGGGACCTACTTTGGATCTACTTTGGGACCTACTTTGGGACCTACTTTGGGATCTACTTTGGGTTCTACTTTGGGACCTAATTTGGGAAATAATTTGGGATCTACTTTGGGATCTACTTTGGGACCTACTTTGAGACCTACTTTGGGACCTACTTTGGGACCTACTTTGGGATCTGCTTTGGGACCGAATTTGGGAAATAATTTGGGATCTACTTTGGGACCTACTTTGGATCTACTTTGGGACCTACTTTGGGACCTACTTTGGGATCTACTTTGGGACCTACTTTGGATCTACTTTGCGATCTACTTTGGCATCTACTTTGGGACCTACTTTGGGACCTACTTTGGGAACTACTTTGGGAACTACTTTGGGAACTACTTTGGGAACTACTTTTGGATCTACTTTGGGACCTACTTTGGGACCTACTTTGGGATCTACTTTGGGATCTACTTTGGGACCTACTATGGGACCTACTTTGGGAACTACTTTGGGATTTAATTTGGGACCTACTTTGGAACCTACTTTGAGACGTACTTTGGGATCTACTTTGGGATCTGCTTTGTGATCTGCTTTGGGACCTACTTTGGATCTACTTTGGGACCTACTTTTGATCTACTTTGGGACCTACTTTGGGATCCACTTTGGGACCTACTTTGGATCTACTTTGGGACCTACTTTGGATCTACTTTGGGACCTACTTTGGGATCTACTTTGGGATCTACTTTGGGATCTACTTTGGGATCTACTTTGGGATCTGCTTTGGGATCTACTTTGGAACCTACTTTGGATCTACTTTGGGACCTACTTTGGATCTACTTTGGGACCTACTTTGGGAACTACTTTGGGATCTACTTTGGGACCTACTTTGGGAACTACTTTGGGATCTACTTTGGGATCTGCTTTGGGATTTACTTTGGGATCTACTTTGGGACCTACTTTGGATCTACTTTGGGACCTACTTTGGATCTACTTTGGGACCTACTTTGGATCTACTTTGGGACCTACTTTGGGATCTACTTTGGGATCTACTTTGGGTTCTACTTTGGGGCCTAATTTGGGAAATAATTGGGGATCTACTTTGGGATCTACTTTGGGACCTACTTTGAGACCTACTTTGGGACCTACTTTGGGACCTACTTTGGGATCTACTTTGGGATCTACTTTGGGATCTACTTTGGGACCTAATTTGGGAAATAATTTGGGATCTACTTTGGGACCTACTTTGGGACCTACTTTGGGACCTACTTTGGATCTACTTTTGGACCTACTTTGGGATCTACTTTGGGACCTTTGGATCTACTTTTGGGCCTACTTTGAATCTACTTTGGGACCTACTTTGGGATCTACTTTTGAACCTACTTTGGGATCTACGTTGGGACCTTCTTTGGATCTACTTTGGGACCTACTTTGGATCTACTTTGGGACCTACTTTGGATCTACTTTGGGACCTACTTTGGATCTACTTTGGGACCTACTTTGGGATCTACTTTGGGACCTTCTTTGGATTTACTTTGGGACCTACTTTGGGACCTACTTTGGATCTACTTTGGGACCTACTTTGGAATCTACTTTTGGACCTACTTTTTGATCTACTTTAGGATCTACCTTGAAACTTATTTTGGGACCTACTTTGAAATATAGTTTGGAACCTGTTTTGGGATCTACTTTCGAACCTATTTTGGGATCTACTTTGGAACTTACTCTGGGATCTACTTGGGACCTACTTAGGGGCCTACTTTGAGATCTACTTCGGAAACTACTTTGAAATTTACTTTGGGACCTACTGTGGGACCTACTTTTTCCAATACTTTCCCTACTTATTATGAGGTCTAATGGTTGAATCACTGTCCTGCTGAAATTTTACCATTGTGGTATCGTCGTTATGTTGATAGCTTTTTAGTATTTAAATCACTTGATCATGTGAAAAATCAGTCAAGTAATTTAGCTGATTTCCTAATATTTGTAAGTTTGAGGGGGGTCGCGGTAAAAACTTTATGAGGGAGAAAGGGGATGACTGTAATACGATACTCTCCTGCAAGGGAGCTTCCTTGTCGCTGGTGAGGGGCTCTTGATCTAGGAAATTGGATCTGTGCTCCGGTTTTCTGAATTAAGCCTGAATACCTTCCATCCTCCCCTCCCCACATGCGCCGTATAATTCTACGGGTTTAGCGGTCCCTCATGATTATAGTAATAATAATAATAATAATCGCCTGGATATAGGCTTACCAAACTTATAACTATTAATATCTTGATTAATTATACAGAAGAGTCTTAATAGATTAACATTCAGTCTCCTCTATAAGTATAAAGTTAAACGAAGCTCGAGACGTAATTTAGGTAAGTTAGTAATACGAGTGTAAGTAAGTAAGTAAGTAAGTTTATTCAGGTATACACAAATACAGTTACATAGAATTATCATACATAGCAGCATATGTGTAGAGAACCTAGGATAACCCAAAAAAGTCAGACAGAGTGACTTATTTCCATTGGGGTCCTTTTACCTTATTATTATAATATAAAGGTTATAATATTTTCTTATTATTCTACAATGAAGATAACATCTTATTATCATACTAAAAAGACTATCTACTACACGAGGGTCATTAAGACTATCTACAATACGAGGGTCATTACTAGGAATAAGGTAAAATTTACACGTATGTTAGCTAAAAAATAAAAAAATAATTCCCCTCCCTTTCTGTAGCTACATTCATCAGACACCTTTTGGCACTCTTCTTGAACTGGTTCATGCTATGACTGGCTTTGACATGTGCGGGTAGTCTGTTCCATTCCTTTATTGCTGTACCATAAAAGGTGTTTGAAGCCTGGCCACTGACTGTGGGTTGTGCTCTCTCCCCCTAGTACTATGATTGCTTTGGTTCCCAACCTTGACAAAATTGACAGCAAGATATTCTGGACACTGTTTGTGAGCAATTTTGTATACATGATTTAGCTTCAGCTGTTTTACTCTGTCTTCAACATTCAGCATATCCAACTGCTGTAATTCATTCTGGCCTACATGCTCTCTTGGACACAGGCCCAGGATGAATCTTACAATTTTGTTCTGGGTGATTTGCAGTCTATTTTTCAGTTTTTTTTTGTCAAGGCAGAGTACCATGAAGAGCAAGCGTAATCCATATGACACTGTATAAGGGCTAGACATAGGGTCCTGCGAGCCTCAGTAGGTAGACACTGTGCTTGTCTATACAGGAACTTCAGTCTGGCATTCGCTTTCGTTACTACACTGTTCCCTATCAATTCTCCTGACATGCATGGGTCAAAGGGGATTCCCAGATATTTTACTGATGAAACCAAAGTGATGGTCTCCCCATTACACTGGACATTAAAATTATTTACCCTTCTCAGTTTATGTTTCGTGCCAAAGAGAATGACTTCAGTTTTCCCGAGGTGTAATGATAGTTTGTTGTCTACTAACCATTTGCTGCAGGACTCCAGTTCCAGTGTTAATACATTAGCTATATCTTGTGGATCTTTACCTGACACTAACAGAGCACTGTCATCTGCATACAGTAGGAGTTTGCACTTGATACTGATAGGCATGTCATTGACATAACATAAGAATAATAAGGGACCCAGAATACTTACTACCTTGGGGAACTCCACATGCTATCGGCAGGGATTCTGATTCCGCTTTGTTGATTTTGACAATTTGTCTCCTGTTGCTAAGGTAGGACTTAAACCTGTCTATAGAACCTATACCGATAGCTTAAAGTTTCTTACATAATATATTGTGGTTGACAGTATCGAGTTCATAGATGAGGAAATATCCAAAATTTATGAAATAGGTAATGATTTGAAATACCCAAGAAACGTAATTGATAAATCTTTTAAAGTTGCTAGAAATACTTTTTTGCAATCCAAAAAGGGACAACCTGCCTTATTCAACTAAAAATATGTTGGTTCTCCCTTACCATGAAAACTTAGTTGACATGCCTTCTCTTCTTAAGACTTTTAATATTAAAGTTGTATTCAAAAATCTTGATACAGTAAAAAAAACTTTTGATAAAGAATTCCCCCCAAAATGCTGATGGATGTGTCTACAAGATTCCTTGTAAAATTTGTGATAACGTTTATTACGGTCAAAATGGTAAAAATCTCGAACTAAGATTAAAACAACATAAATATAGCATTAGAACTGGACAAGATTACAATGCTCTATTTATTCATGTGAGAGATTTTAACCATCCAATTGATTTTCAAAAAGTTGAGAAAGTTGTATCAAGCAAGTCCATAGTCGACAGGAATATAATTGAATTTTGTTTCATAAAAAGCAGTTTTGACAATAATATGAATATTTCCTTTGGTTTATATAAATTAGATCCATTTATAATTAATAGAATTTGGGAAGAATTTAATAATACATTGGACAAATAATAATTTTTAAAATTCTTATTTCTTAGGTAGAACAGTTTGTTGGTGGGTTGTGTGAAGGACCTGTCTAGTTGGGCAGGCGGGCCTGCTGCAGTGTTCCCTTTCTTATGAGTCGCGTGTCAGGTGTTCCTTTGTTGTGGGATCTGATACCTTCCTTTGATGCTCTACTTTCATTGTTCCTTGATAATGTGAGTAGTCACGAAAGCGCTTGGAATTTCTCTATTCTTTCACAGTGGTTGTTTTGCATATTCTGAAATCACCTGTTTACTGTGATCTTATTGCATATATATATATATATATATATATATATATATATATATATATATATATATATATATATATATATATATATATATATATATATATATATATATATATATATATATATATATATATATATATATATATATATATATATATATATATATATATATATATATATATATATATATATATATATATATATGCAGTAATATATGCGGTAATTTCATGCACTGGCCAGGGAGGTATACCATCTTTTAGGAGTGAAGAAGAGCAGAATGTAAGTGTGGTGGAGGTACGTGAGGCATTACGTAGAATGAAAGGGGGTAAAGCAGCTGGAACTGATGGGATCATGACAGAAATGTTAAAAGCAGGGGGGGATATAGTGTTGGAGTGGTTGGTACTTGTGTTTAATAAATGTATGAAAGAGGGGAAGGTACCTAGGGATTGGCGGAGAGCATGTATAGTCCCTTTATATAAAGGGAAAGGGGACAAAAGAGATTGTAAAAATTATAGAGGAATAAGTTTACTGAGTATACCAGGAAAAGTATACGGTAGGGTTATAATTGAAAGAATTAGAGGTAAGACAGAATGTAGAATTGCGGATGAGCAAGGAGGCTTCAGAGTGGGTAGGGGATGTGTAGATCAAGTGTTTACATTGAAGCATATATGTGAACAGTATTTAGATAAAGGTAGGGAAGTTTTTATTGCATTTATGGATTTAGAAAAGGCATATGATAGAGGGGATAGAGGAGCAATGTGGCAGATGTTGCAAGTTTATGGAATAGGTGGTAAGTTACTAAATGCTGTAAAGAGCTTTTATGAGGATAGTGAGGCTCAGGTTAGGGTGTGTAGAAGAGAGGGAGAATACTTCCCGGTAAAAGTAGGTCTTAGACAGGGATGTGTAATGTCACCATGGTTGTTTAATATATTTATAGATGGGGTTGTAAAAGAAGTAAATGCTAGGGTGTTAGGGAGAGGGGTGGGATTAAATTATGGGGAATCAAATTCAAAATGGGAATTGACACAGTTACTTTTTGCTGATGATACTGTGCTTATGGGAGATTCTAAAGAAAAATTGCAAAGGTTAGTGGATGAGTTTGAGAATGTGTGTAAAGGTAGAAAGTTGAAAGTGAACATAGAAAAGAGTAAGGTGATGAGGGTATCAAATGATTTAGATAAAGAAAAATTGGATATCAAATTGGGGAGGAGGAGTATGGAAGAAGTGAATGTTTTCAGATACTTGGGAGTTGACGTGTCGGCGGATGGATTTATGAAGGATGAGGTTAATCATAGAATTGATGAGGGAAAAAAGGTGAGTGGTGCGTTGAGGTGTATGTGGAGTCAAAAAACGTTATCTATGGAGGCAAAGAAGGGAATGTATGAAAGTATAGTAGTACCAACACTCTTATATGGATGTGAAGCTTGGGTGGTAAATGCAGCAGCGAGGAGACGGTTGGAGGCAGTGGAGATGTCCTGTCTAAGGGCAATGTGTGGTGTAAATATTATGCAGAAAATTCGGAGTGTGGAAATTAGGAGGTGTGGAGTTAATAAAAGCATTAGTCAGAGGGCAGAAGAGGGGTTGTTGAGGTGGTTTGGTCATTTAGAGAGAATGGATCAAAGTAGAATGACATGGAAAGCATATAAATCTACAGGGAAAGGAAAGAGGGGTAGGGGTCGTCCTCGAAAGGGTTGGAAAGAGGGGGTAAAGGAGGTTTTGTGGGCGAGGGGCTTGGACTTCCAGCAAGCGTGCATGAGCGTGTTAGATAGGAGTGAATGGAGACGAATGATACTTGGGACCTGACGATCTGTTGGAGTGTGAGCAGGGTAATATTTAGTGAAGGGATTCAGGGAAACCGGTTATTTTCATATAGTCGGACTTGAGTCCTGGAAATGGGAAGTACAATGCCTGCACTTTAAAGGAGGGGTTTGGGATATTGGCAGTTTGGAGGGATATGTTGTGTATCTTTATACGTATATGCTTCTAAACTGTTGTATTCTGAGCACCTCTCCAAAAGCAGTGATAATGTGTGAGTGTGGTGAAAGTGTTGAATGATGATGAAAGTATTTTCTTTTTGGGGATTTTCTTTCTTTTTTGGGCCACCCTGCCTCGGTGGGAGACGGCCGACTTGTTGAAAAAAAAAAAAAAATATATATATATATATGTATATATATATATATATATATATATATTTATATATATATATTTAAATATATATATGTGTATATATATATAAATATGTGTATATATATATATGTATATATATATATATATATATATATATATATATATATATATATATATATATATATATATATATATGTATATATCAATAAGAAAACTGCAACTAGCCAAGGAGTCGAGCCCATACTGCTTTGGCCCGCCTCATGGTGAGCCGAAACACATGATGGTTTAGTCCTCGGGACCACAATCCTCAAGAATGATGCATCCAACCAAGCTAAGTGTTTTACCCATCATCCGAGAACATACGGTGATGTAGATGCCTCTGAGCAACGTATCTCCTCGGATTATGAATAAAACACCTAGCATGGCTGGGTGCGTCATTCTTGATGATTGTGTGGTCCTTTTGACTAGAGCATCATGTGTTTTCGTTCACCATAAGGCGGGCCAAAGCAGCATGGGTTCGACTCCTTGGATAGTCGCAGTGTTGTTATTGATCAATTCCACTCATTCATGGGTACAATAACATAAAATACTGCTCGTTGGGCTACTACACCAAACAAGGAGTAGAATAAAATTATCTCAGAGGTATCCACACCATCATATGCCCTCGGATGACGAGTAAAACACCTAGGTTGGCTGGGTGCGTCATTCTTGAGGATTGTATGGACCCGTGGACTAGTGCGTCACGTGTTTTTGATCACCATGAGGCAGGTCAAAGCACCATGGGTTCAACTTCTTGGATAGTCGAAATGTTGTTATTGATCAATACCTCTAGTTCGTGGGTACAATAACATAAAATACTGCTCGTTGGGCTAGTACACCAAACAGTGAGTAGAATGAAATTAGCTCAGAGGCTGAATTAGCTCAGAGCTGAAGGCATCATTTAATTTCTTGTCTATTCCTTCATTCATTCTTTCATTACCATTCACAGTCATTGTTTATAAACTATAAACAAAACTGTTTCCTGTGGGTGCTAGAAAGGGGAAGAAAGAGCTGGCGTAATTTCACCAGCAAACGCCGTCATGCAAAAATAATTCAGTTTTGATATTATTTTCACTTGAGGTATGGCCACTGGCATATATTATGCTGGGTGATAAATAGGATATCCACTGAATATTTTAGTGAATAAATTAGATCCCACATCTTAATGTGGTGCATAAATACATCATTGTATTGTATATTATTATGAATATAAATGTGTTTGGTTGTGAGGCGAAGTTACTGTTCTCGTAATTTTACAGAGAAATGTTTATTTTAGGCATAACTGAGAAATCTAATTGTATAATTGTTTTATTTTGTTAAGGCTAAATAAATGTTGATAAATTAGACACATGTGCAACTCTTGGGTATCTTTATTGAGGAAACGTTTCGCCACACAGTGGCTTCATCAGTCCATACAAAGGAGAATCTTGAAGAACAGGAGGAGAATGAGGTAATCAGTCCCTCAACCTTGAGTCGATGTGGTCAGTCCATCAATCTTGAATAGAATTGATGGACTGACCACATCGACTCAAGGTTGAGGGACTGATTACCTCATTCTCCTCCTGTTCTTCAAGATTCTCCTTTGTATGGACTGATGAAGCCACTGTGTGGCGAAACGTTTCCTCAATAAAGATACCCAAGAGTTGCACATGTGTCTAATTTATCTACATGTCGGTTCTCTGAACCATTCATCTATAAATAAATGTTGATTCCTTAACTAAATGACTTTATGTTGAGTTAATATATAGAATACAAGTGGAAGGCTTTCACTAGAGACAAGTGATATTGAAGAGCAGGCGGCCTGTCTTCTTGACACACACACACACACACACACAGGAGAGATACGGAGGATATGATAACGACATACAAAATACTGAGAGGAATTGACAAGGTGGACAGAAACAGAATGTCCCAGAAATGAGACACAGCAACAAGGGGACACAGTTGGAAGTTGAAGACACAGATGAATCACAGGGATGTTAGGAAGTACTTCTTCAGTCACAGAGTAGTCAGGAAATAGAATAGTTTGGGAAGCGATGTAGTGGAGGCAGGATCCATACATATCTTTAAGCAGAGGTATGATAAAGCTCATGGTGCAGGGAGAGTGACCCAGTAGCGGCCAGTGAAGAGGCGGGGCCAGGAGCTATGACTCGACCCCTGCAACCACAAACAGGTGAGTACAAATAAATGAGCACACACACGCATTAACACACTCACAGCTCATGCCTTCCTCACAGGTAACAAATACATAAACAAACAAGTTAGTCCCAGAATAACGAATGCAACCATATACATGTATATCATAAGAAACCCACATTACCTACCATTTCTTGCGCTTGATAACACAACTTATCTGGATCATGTTAACTACATTCCAATTATACAATAAACTAACTTGCCATGGCTGGTCCATAATGAAGGTACTCAGCACACCCTCTTCACCTGATGAAGATACATTCATCTGAATTCTCAAAATAATAAATTGAAAAATAATACCATAAGGTACAAATAACATCCTAACACACGTATAAACAATATGAATCTTATTAAGATATATAATAATTTCTTAATTTTACAATTACCGAGTCGGGGTTGGCAGTAGCTGACAGCAGCTACTGAACATCACATATTTTAAGTTAGATTTATCTTATAGCTCAACACAGTTGCTTTATCAGACGTAATAGGGTTTTTATTAACTTAATTCACTGGAGAAAAAATCTTATAACATTAACCCCCTTCAGAGAGTGATAAGAGATATGGGGAATTACCACTGGTCTTTACCAGTACTGCTACAATTAAATTACAATGAAATTAATCTCATTAACCTCACCATGTGTTTGACTCATAACACTACCTCATGAATATAACAGAAACAACAACAATGAGCGCTAAGCTAAACCTCCGTTTCGGTGCCTCCAGCAACCATCCTCTGTCCTTCAAGATAGATGCACATACATTCTCACACACTTCACCTCTCTCCTTCTCCAACAGCAGCCAGAACTTCTGTCACTCCTCGCACTCTGTTCCTCCAAGCGTTACCAGGAACGATGGTACTCATCACACTCCATCCAACACTTTTCACATTCTCTTCCTCAAGCACTCTTTACGTTCAATTTCGGCAACCCCGACCAGGGTACTGTCATTCCTCACACTACCTTCACCTACCACCAGTGATACTGTGACGCCTCACACTACCTTCACCTACCACCAGTGATACTGTGACGCCTCACACTACCTTCACCTACCACCAGTGATACTGTGACGCCTCACACTACCTTCACCTACCGCCAGTGATACTGTGACGCCTCACACTACCTTCACCTACCACCAGTGATACTGTGACGCCTCACACTACCTTCACCTACCGCCAGTGATACTGTGACGCCTCACACTACCTTCACCTACCACCAGTGATACTGTGACGCCTCACACTACCTTCACCTACCGCCAGTGATACTGTGACGCCTCACACTACCTTCACCTACCGCCAGTGATACTGTGACGCCTCACACTACCTTCACCTACCGCCAGTGATACTGTGACGCCTCACACTACCTTCACCTACCACCAGTGATACTGTGACGCCTCACACTACCTTCACCTACCACCAGTGATACTGTGACGCCTCACACTACCTTCACCTACCACCAGTGATACTGTGACGCCTCACACTACCTTCACCTACCGCCAGTGATACTGTGACGCCTCACACTACCTTCACCTACCACCAGTGATACTGTGACGCCTCACACTACCTTCACCTACCGCCAGTGATACTGTGACGCCTCACACTACCTTCACCTACCGCCAGTGATACTGTGACGCCTCACACTACCTTCACCTACCACCAGTGATACTGTGACGCCTCACACTACCTTCACCTACCGCCAGTGATACTGTGACGCCTCACACTACCTTCACCTACCACCAGTGATACTGTGACGCCTCACACTACCTTCACCTACCGCCAGTGATACTGTGACGCCTCACACTACCTTCACCTACCACCAGTGATACTGTGACGCCTCACACTACCTTCACCTACCGCCAGTGATACTGTGACGCCTCACACTACCTTCACCTACCACCAGTGATACTGTGACGCCTCACACTACCTTCACCTACCGCCAGTGATACTGTGACGCCTCACACTACCTTCACCTACCGCCAGTGATACTGTGACGCCTCACACTTCCTTCACCTACCGCCAGTGATACTGTGACGCCTCACACTACCTTCACCTACCGCCAGTGATACTGTGACGCCTCACACTACCTTCACCTACCGCCAGTGATACTGTGACGCCTCACACTACCTTCATCTACCGCCAGTGATACTGTGACGCCTCACACTACCTTCACCTACCGCCAGTGATACTGTGACGCCTCACACTACCTTCACCTACCGCCAGTGATACTGTGACCCCTCACACTCCCAGTGTAGAAACACCCAAAACTATTACTCCAGAAATACCACCTCCATCACTCCAGAAACACCAACACCATCACTCCAGAAATACCGTCACTCCAGAAACACCATCACTCTAGAAATAACACCACCATCACTCCTGAAACAACAACACCATCTCAAGAAACATCGCCATCACTCCAGAAACAACACCATCACTCCAGAAACACCATCACTCCAGAAACAACATCACTCCAGAAACACCATCACTCCAGAAACACCAACACTCCAGAAACAACATCACTCCAGAAACACCATCACTCCAGAAACACCATCACTCCAGAAACAACACCATCACTCCAGAAACAATATCACTCCAGAAACAACATCACTCCAGAAACACCATCACTCCAGAAACAACACCATCACTCCAGAAACAACACCATCACTCCAGAAACAACACCATCACTCCAGAAACACCATCACTCCAGAAACAACATCACTCCAGAAACACCATCACTCCAGAAACAACACCATCACTCCAGAAACAATATCACTCCAGAAACAACATCACTCCAGAAACCCCATCACTCCAGAAACAACACCATCACTCCAGAAACAATATCACTCCAGAAACACCATCACTCCAGAAACACCATCACTCCAGAAACACCATCACTCCAGAAACACCATCACTCCAGAAACAACATCACTCCAGAAACAACATTACTCCAGAAACACCATCATTCCAGAAACACCATCACTCCAGAAACAACATCACTCCAGAAACACCATCACTCCAGAAACACCATCACTCCAGAAACAACACCATCACTCCAGAAACAATATCACTCCAGAAACAACATCACTCCAGAAACACCATCACTCCAGAAACAACACCATCACTCCAGAAACAATATCACTCCAGAAACACCATCACTCCAGAAACACCATCACTCCAGAAACAACACCATCACTCCAAAAACAATATCACTCCAGAAACACCATCACTCCAGAAACACCATCACTCCAGAAACAACACCATCACTCCAGAAACACCATCACTCCAGAAACACCAACACTCCAGAAACACCAACACTCCAGAAACACCAACACTCCAGAAACACCAAAACTCCAGAAACACCAACACTCCAGAAACACCAACACTCCAGAAACACCAACACTCCAGAAACACCAACACTCCAGAAACACCAACACTCCAGAAACACCAACACTCCAGAAACACCAACACTCCAGAAACACCATCACTCCAGAAACACCAACACTCCAGAAACAACATCACTCCAGAAACACCATCACTCCAGAAACACCATCACTCCAGAAACACCATCACTCCAGAAACACCATCACTCCAGAAACACCATCACTCCAGAAACACCATCACTCCAGAAACACCAACACTCCAGAAACAATATCACTCCAGAAACACCATCACTCCAGAAACACCAACACTCCAGAAAAAACATCACTCCAGAAACACCATCACTCCAGAAACAACATCACTCCAGAAACAACATCACTCCAGAAACACCAACACTCCAGAAACAACATCACTCCAGAAACAACATCACTCCAGAAACAACATCACTCCAGAAACACCATCACTCCAGAAACAACATCACTCCAGAAACAACATCACTCCAGAAACACCATCACTCCAGAAACACCAACACTCCAGAAACAATATCACTCCAGAAACACCAACACTCCAGAAACACCAACACTCCAGAAACACCAACACTCCAGAAACACCAACACTCCAGAAACACCATCACTCCAGAAACACCATCACTCCAGAAACACCAACACTCCAGAAACACCAACACCCCAGAAACACCATCACTCCAGAAACACCATCACTCCAGAAACACCATCACTCCAGAAACACCAACACTCCAGAAACAATATCACTCCAGAAACACCAACACTCCAGAAACACCAACACTCCAGAAACACCAACACTCCAGAAACACCAACACTCCAGAAACACCATCACTCCAGAAACACCATCACTCCAGAAACACCAACACTCCAGAAACACCAACACTCCAGAAACACCATCACTCCAGAAACACCATCACTCCAGAAACACCAACACTCCAGAAACACCATCACTCCAGAAACACCAACACTCCAGAAACACCAACACTCCAGAAACACCAACACTCCAGAAACACCATCACTCCAGAAACACCATCACTCCAGAAACACCAACACTCCAGAAACACCATCACTCCAGAAACACCAACACTCCAGAAACACCAACACTCCAGAAACACCAACACTCCAGAAACACCATCACTCCAGAAACACCATCTCTCCAGAAACACCAACACTCCAGAAACACCATCACCCAAGAAACACCATCACCCAAGAAACGCCATCACTCCAGAAAAAACGCCACCATCACTCCATAAACACCACCATATTTTAATAATGCAAGAATAGCAAACCCCAACCATATATAACAACCATGAGTCACACCACACTATACCCACCCTATATAACAACCATGAGTCACACCACACTATACCCACCCTATATAACAACCATGAGTCACACCACACTATACCCACCCTATATAACAACCATGAGTCACACCACACTATACCCACCCTATATAACAACCATGAGTCACACCACACTATACCCACCCTATATAACAACCATGAGTCACACCACACTATACCCACCCTATATAACAACCATGAGTCACACCACACTATACCCACCCTATATAACAACCATGAGTCACACCACACTATACCCACCCTATATAACAACCATGAACCACACCACACTATACCCACCCTATATAACAACCATGAACCACACCACACTATACCCACCCTATATAACAGCCATGAGTCACACCACACTATACCCACCCTATATAACAACCATGAGTCACACCACACTATACCCACCCTATATAACAACCATGAGTCACACCACACTATACCCACCCTATATAACAACCATGAGTCACACCACACTATACCCACCCTATATAACAACCATGAACCACACCACACTATACCCACCCTATATAACAACCATGAGTCACACCACACTATACCCACCCTATATAACAACCATGAGTCACACCACACTATACCCACCCTATATAACAACCATGAGTCACACCACACTATACCCACCCTATATAACAACCATGAACCACACCACACTATACCCACCCTATATAACAACCATGAGTCACACCACACTATACCCACCCTATATAACAACCATGAGTCACACCACACTATACCCACCCTATATAACAACCATGAGTCACACCACACTATACCCACCCTAAATAACAACCATGAGTCACTCCACACTATACCCACCCTATATAACAACCATGAGTCACACCACACTATACCCACCCTATATAACAACCATGAGTCACACCACACTATACCCACCCTATATAACAACCATGAGTCACACCACACTATACCCACCCTATATAACAACCATGAGTCACACCACACTATACCCACCCTATATAACAACCATGAGTCACACCACACTATACCCACCCTATATAACAACCATGAGTCACACCACACTATACCCACCCTATATAACAGCCATGAGTCACACCACACTATACCCACCCTATATAACAACCATGAGTCACACCACACTATACCCACCCTATATAACAGCCATGAGTCACACCACACTATACCCACCCTATATAACAACCATGAGTCACACCACACTATACCCACCCTATATAACAACCATGAGTCACACCACACTATACCCACCCTATATAACAACCATGAGTCACACCACACTATACCCACCCTATATAACAACCATGAGTCACACCACACTATACCCACCCTATATAACAACCATGAGTCACACCACACTATACCCACCCTATATAACAACCATGAACCACACCACACTATACCCACCCTATATAACAACCATGAACCACACCACACTATACCCACCCTATATAACAACCATGAGTCACACCACACTATACCCACCCTATATAACAACCATGAGTCACACCACACTATACCCACCCTATATAACCACCTTGAGTCACACCACACTATACCCACCCTATATAACAACCATGAGTCACACCACACTATACCCACCCTATATAACAACCATGAACCACACCACACTATACCCACACTATATAACAACCATGAGTCACACCACACTATACCCACCCTTTATAACAACCATGAACCACACCACACTATACCCACCCTATATAACAACCATGAGTCACACCACACTATACCCGCCCTATATAACAACCATGAACCACACCACACTATACCCACCCTATATAACAACCATGAGTCACACCACACTATACCCACCCTATATAACAACCATGAGTCACACCACACTATACCCACCCTATATAACAACCATGAGTCACACCACACTATACCCACCCTATATAACAACCATGAACCACACCACAATATACCCACCCTATATAACAACCATGAACCACACCACACTATACCCACCATATATAATATACCACACATTATACAAACCATATATTGCATACCTCATACTATACCCACCATATATAATATACCACACATTATACAAACCATATATTGCATACCTCATACTATACCCACCATATATAATATACCACACATTATACAAACCATATATTGCATACCTCATACTATACCCACCATAAATAACATACCACACACTATTCACTCCACATATAACATACCACACAGTATACTCATCATATATAACATGCCACACACTATACTCACCATGTATAACATACCACACACTATATCAACCATCTATAACATACTACGCACTATACCCACCATGTATAACCTAGCACACACTATATCAACCATATATAACATATCACACACTATACCCACCATATATAACATACAACACACTTCACCCGCCATATATAGCATACCACACACTGTATCCACTATGTATAATATACCACACACTATACCCACCATATATAACATACCACACACTATACCCACCATGTATAACAAACCACACGGTATATCAACCATCTATAACATACCACACACTTTGCCCACCATATATAACATACCACACACTATACCCACCATATATAACATACCAGACGCTATACCCACCATATATAACATACCACACACTATACTCACCATATATAACATACCACACACTATGCCAACCAAATATAACATACCACACACTATACCCACCATATATAACATACCACACACTATACCCACCATATTTAACATACCACACACTATACCCACCATATATAACATACCAAACAATATGCCCACCATATATAACATACCACACACTATGCCCACCATATATAACATACCACACACTTTACCCACCATATATAACATACCACACACTATACCCACCATATACAACATACCACACACTATACCAACCATATATAACATACCACACACTATGCCCACCATATTTAACATACCACACACTATGCCCACCATATATAACATACTACACACTATACCCACCATATACAACATACCACACACTATACCAACCATATATAACATACCACACACTATGCCCACCATATTTAACATACCACACACTATGCCCACCATATATAACATACCACACACTATACCCACCATATACAACATACCACACACTATACCAACCATATATAACATACTACACACTATGCCCACCATATATAACATACCACACACTATGCCCACCATATATAACATACCACACACTATACCCACCATATTTAACATACCACACACTATACCCACCATATTTAACATACCACACACTATACCCACCATATTTAACATACCACACACTATACCCACCATATTTAACATACCACACACTATACCCACCATATTTAACATACGATACATTGTAGTCAAGCAGAAAAATGTTAAATTTGTCATCCCAGCTTTTATATAAGAATTAACAAGTCAAATTGTTTGTTAATATTTGTGCTAACGACGCAACTATCAACTCCGATAACATTAGAATTACGTTTAATAATGTTTTGTCGAGTGGGAGCCGCGTTTGATACTGCTGAACCTTCAAACATCAAAGTTGGTTACCTTCCATTTACACTTTTATGTTCAGCAAAACAGATGAAAATGTAGTGTGTGTGTGTGTGTGTGTGTGTGTGTGCGTACTCACCTAATTGTGGTTGCAGGTGTCGAGACTCAGCTCCTGGCCCAGCCTCTTCACTGATCGCTACTGGGTCCTCTCTCTCTCTGCTTCCTGAGCTTTGTCATACCTCATCTTAAAACTATGTATGGTTCCTGCCTCTACTACTTCACTTGCTAGGCTATTCCACTTGCTGACAACTCTATGACAGAAGAAATACTTCCTAACGTCCCTGTGACTCGTCTGAGTCTTCAGCTTCCAGTTGTGACCCCTTGTCCCTGTGTCCCCTCTCTGGAACATCCTATCTCTGTCCACCTTGTCTATTCCCCGCAGTATCTTGTATGTCGTTATCATGTCTCCCCTGACCCTTCTGTCCTCCAGTGTCGTCAGTCCGATTTCCCTTAACCTTTCCTCGTACGACATTCCCTTGAGCTCTGGGACTAGCCTTGTTGCAAACCTTTGTACTTTCTCTAACTTCTTGACGTGCTTGACCAGGTGTGGGTTCCAGACTGGTGCTGCATACTCCAGTATGGGCCTAACATACACAGTGTACAGTGTCTTGAACGATTCCTTATTAAGGTATCGGAACGCTATTCTCAGGTTTGCCAGGCGCCCGTATGCTGCAGCGGTTATTTGGTTGATGTGTGCCTCCGGTGATGTGCTCGGTGTTATGGTCACCAAAAGGTCTTTCTCCCTGAGTGAGGTCTGTAGTCTTTGTCCACCTAGCCTATACTCTGTCTGCGGTCTTCTTTGCCCCTCCCCAATCTTCATGACTTTGCATTTGGCTGGATTGAATTCGAGAAGCCAGTTGCTGGACCACATGTCCAGCCTGTCCAGGTCTCTTTGCAGTCCTGCCTCATCCTCGTCCGATTTAATTCTTCTCATCAACTTCACGTCATCTGCGAACAGGGACACTTCAGAGTCTATTCCTTCCATCATGTCGTTCACATATATCAAAAATAGCACTGGTCCTAGAACTGACCCCTGTGGGACCCCGCTCGTAACAGGCGCCAACTGTGATACCTCTTCACGTACCATGACTCGTTGCTGCCTCCCTGTCAGGTATTCTCTTATCCATTGCAGTGCCCTCCCTTTTACGTGCGCCTGATCCTCCAGCTTCTGCACTAATCTCTTGTGGGGAACTGTGTCAAAGGCCTTCCTGCAGTCTAGGAAAACGCAATCTACCCACCCCTCTCTCTTGTGTCTTACTTCTGTTACCTTGTCATAAAACTCCAGGAGGTTTGTGATACAAGACTTGCCTTCCATGAACCCATGCTGGTTTTCATTTATAATCTTGTTCCTTTCCAGGTGTTCCACCACTCTCCTCCTGATAATCTTCTCCATGACTTTGCACACAATACATGTCAGAGACACAGGTCTGTAGTTTAGTGCCTCGTTTCTGTTTCCTTTCTTAAATATGGGGACTACATTAGCTGTCTTCCATTTCTCAGGTAGTTGCCCAGTTTCAAGGGATGTGTTGAAGATTGTGGTTAGGGGCACGCACAGCATCTCTGCTCCTTCTCTAAGGACCCATGGGGAGATGTTGTCCGGTCCCATCGCCTTTGAGGTGTCAAGGTCACTTAAGAGCTTCTTCACCTCCTCCTCAGTTGTTCGTATGTCATCCAACACTTGTTGGTATATTCCCTCTTGATGTTCCCTTCTGTGCTGTCTTCCCACAGCCCTTCCTGTCTCTACTGTAAAAACTTCCTTAAATCTCCTGTTCAACTCCTCACATACCTCCTGATCATTTCTTGTGAGTTCTCCACCTTCTGTCCTTAATCTGATCACCTGGTCTTTGACTGTTGTCTTCCTCCTGATGTGGCTATACAACAGTTTCGGGTCAGTCTTGATTCTCGATGCTATGTCATTTTCATTCTGTCGCTGGGCCTCCCTCCTTACCTGTGCGTACTCATTCCTGGCTCTGCGACTGATCTCCCTATTTTCGTGTGTTCTCTGCCTTCTGTACTTTTTCCATTCTCTGTTGCACTTTGTTTTTGCCTCCTTACACCGTCGGGTAAACCAGGGGCTCGTTCTGGTCTTCCCGTTGTTACTGTTGCCCTTGGGAATAAACCTTTCCACTGCCTCCTTGCATTTTGTTGTTACTTATTCCATCATTTCATTTACTGGCTTTCCTGCCAGTTCTCTGTCCCACTGGATCTCCCGCAGGAAGTTCTTCAACCCTATGTAGTCCCCTCTTTTATAGTCAGGCTTTTCCCATTCAACTCCTGTTATTCTCTCCACTTGCAGCTCTACTATGTATTCAAAGCACAGAACCACGTGGTCGCTAGCTCCTAGGGGACTCTCATACTTGATGTCCTCAATATCTGAGCTGCCCAGGGTGAACACAAGGTCCAATCTTGCTGGTTCATCCTCCCCTCTCACTCTGGTTGTGTCCTTAACATGTTGGTGTATGAGGTTTTCCAGCACCACGTCCAACATCCTGGCTCTCCATGTTTCGGGACCCCCATGTGGCTCCAGGTTTTCCCAGTCAATCTCCCTGTGGTTGAAATCCCCCATAACCAGCAACTTTGCTCTGCTGGAGTGAGCTCTTCTTGCCACCTCAGCAAGTGTGTCCACCATTGCTCTATTGCTCTCTTCATATTCCTCTCTTGGCCTCCTGCAGTTCTGTGGTGGATTATACATCACTGCAATGACCACTTTGTGTTCCCCAGACTGAAGTGTACCTGCTATGAAGTCTCTTTCTCCCGTCTCCTCTATGTTTTCCATTTTCTCGAATTTCCATCTGTTTTTTACGAGGAGAGCAACCCCACCTCCTCCCCTGCCCCTTCTATCTTTCCTCATGATCTGGTATCCTGGTGGGAAGATTGCATCTGTTATTGTCTCCATGAGTTTTGTTTCTGTAACTGCTATGATGTCTGGGGACTTCTCATTGATTCTTTTTGCCATTCCTCATGTTTATTCGTTAATCCATCTGCATTTGTGTATCAAACCTTCAACTTCTGTTCTAATACTGTAACTGTGGTGCGAGGGGTGGAAACAGAGGGATCGGTGTGTGATGGTTGGTTTGGATTGTTCAGTTGCCTTGGGGGTGTCGTGGCACTGGTCCTAGAACTGACCCCTGTGGGACCCCGCTCGTAACAGGCGCCCACTGTGATACCTCTTCACGTACCATGACTCGTTGCTACCTCCCTGTCAGGTATTCCCTTATCCATTGCAGTGCCCTTCCTTTTACGTGTGCCTGATCCTCCAGCTTCTGCACTAATCTCTTGTGGGGAACTGTGTCAAAGGCCTTCCTGCAGTCTAGGAAAACGCAATCTACCCACCCCTCTCTCTCGTGTCTTACTTCTGTTACCTTGTCATAAAACTCCAGGAGGTTTGTGATACAAGATTTGCCTTCCATGAACCCATGCTGGTTTTCATTTATAATCTTGTTCCTTTCCAGGTGTTCGACCACTCTCCTCCTGATAATCTTCTCCATGACTTTGCACACAATACATGTCAGAGACACAGGTCTGTAGTTTAGTGCCTCGTTTCTGTTTCCTTTCTTAAATATGGGGACTACATTAGCTGTCTTCCATTTCTCAGGTAGTTGCCCAGTTTCAAGGGATGTGTTGAAGATTGTGGTTAGAGGCACATGCAGCATCTCTGCTCCTTCTCTAAGGACCCATGGGGAGATGTTGTCCGGTGTGTGTATGTGAGTGTGCCTGTGTGTGTGTGTGTATGTATGTGTGTGTGTGTGTGTGTGTGTGTGTGTGTGTGTGTGTGTGTGTGTGTGTGTGTGTGTGTGTATGTGTGTGTGTGTGTGTGTGTGGGTGTGTATGTGTGTGTGTGTGTGTGTGTGTGTATGTATGTGTGTGTGTGTGCGTGTGTGTGTATGTATGTGTGTGTGTGTGTATGTGTGTGTGTGTGTGCGTGTGTGTGTGTGTGTGTGTGTGTGCGTGTGTGTGTATGTGTTTGCATGTGTATGAGTGTGTATGTGTGTGTGTGTGTGAGCGCGTGTGTGTGTGTGCGTGTGTGTGTGTGTGTGTGTGTGTGTGTGTGTGTGTGTGTGTGTTTGTATGTGTATGAGTGTGTATGTGTGTGTGTGTGTGTGTGTGTGCGTGTGAGTGTACTCACCTAATTGAGGTTGCAGTGGTCGAGTCCAAGCTCCTGGCCCCGCCTCTTCACTGGTCGCTACTAGGTCACTGTCCCTGAACCATGAGCTTTGTCATACCTCTGCTTAAAGCTATGTATGGATCCTGCCTCCACTACATCGCTTCCCAAACTATTCCACTTCCTGACTACTCTGTGGCTGAAGAAATACTTCCTAACATCAATGTGATTCATCTGTGTCTTCAACTTCCAACTGTGTCCCCTTGTTGTTGTGTCCAATCTCTGGAACATCCTGTCTTTGTCTACCTTGTCAATTCCTCTCAGTATTTTGTAAGTCGTTATCATGTCCCCCCTATCTCTCCTGTCCTCCAGTGTCGTCAGGTTGATTTCCCTTAACCTCTCCTCGTAGGACATTCCTCTTGGCTCTGGGACTAGTGTTGTTGCAAACCTTTGCACTTTCTCTAGTTTCTTTACATGCTTGGCTAGGTGTGGGTTCCAAACTGGTGCCGCATACTCCAATATGGGCCTAACGTACACGGTGTACAGGTTCCTGAACGATTCCTTATTAAGATGTCGGAATGCTGTTCTGAGGTTTGCTAGGCGCCCATATGCTGCAACAGTTATTTGGTTGATGTGCGCTTCAGGAGATGTGCCTGTTGTTATACTCACTCCAAGATCTTTTTCCTTGGGTGAGGTTTGTAGTCTCTGGCCCCCTGGACTGTACTCCGTCTGCGGTCTTCTTTGCTCTTCCCCAATCTTCATGACTTTGCACTTGGTGCTATTGAACTCCAGGAGCCAATTGCTGGACCAGGTCTGCAGCCTGTCCAGATCCTTTTGTAGTTCTGCCTGGTCTTCGATCGAATGAATTCTTCTCATCAACTTCACGTCATCTGCAAACAGGGACACCTCGGAGTCTATTCCTTCCGTCATGTCGTTCACAAATACCAGAAACAGCACTGATCCTAGGACTGACCCCTGTGGGACCCCGCTGGTCACAGGTGCCCACTCTAACTCCCTGCCACGTTCTATTACTCGCTGCTGTCTTCCTGACAAGTATTCCCTGATCCATTGTAGTGCCTTCCCTGTTATCCCTACTTGGTCCTCCAAATTTTGCACTAATCTCTTGTGTGGTACTGTGTCAAACGCCTTCTTGCAGTCCAAGAAAATGCAGTCCACCCACCCCTCTCTCTCTTGTCTTACTGCTGTCACCATGTCATAGAATTCCAGTAGGTTTGTGACACAGGATTTCCCGTCCCTGAAACCATGTTGGCTGCTGTTGATGAGATCATTCCTTTCTAGGTGTTCCACCACTCTCCTCCTGATAATCTTCTCCATGACTTTGCATATTATACATGTCAGTGACACTGGTCTGTAGTTTAGTGCTTCATGTTTGTCTCCTTTTTTAAAGATTGGGACTACATTTGCTGTCTTCCATGCCTCAGGTAATCTCCCTGTTTCGATAGATGTATTGAATATTGTTGTTAGGGGTACACATAGCCCTCTGCTCCCTCTCTCATGACCCATGGAGAGATGTTATCTGGCCCCATTGCCTTTGAGGTATCTAGCTCACTCAGAAGCCTCTTCACTTCTTCCTCGGTTGTGTGTACTGTGTCCAGCACCTGGTGGTGTGCCCCACCTCTCCGTCTTTCTGGAGCCCCTTCTGTCTCCTCTGTGAACACTTCTTTGAATCTCTTGTTGAGTTCCTCACATACTTCACGGTCATTTCTTGTTGTCTGTCCTCCTTCCTTCCTTAGCCTGATTACCTGGGCCTTGACTGTCGTTTTCCTCCTGATGTGGCTGTATAACAGTTTCGGGTCAGATTTGGCTTTCACTGCTATGTCGTTCTCATATTGTCGTTGGGCCTCCCTTCTTATCTGTGCATATTCGTTTCTGGCTCTACGAATGCTCTCCTTATTCTCCTGGGTCCTTTGCCTTCTATATTTCTTCCATTCCCTAGCACACTTGGTTTTTGCCTTTTTGCACCTTTGGGTGAACCATGAGCTCAACCTGGCTTTTTCATTTTTCCTGTTTCCCTTGGGTACAAACCTCTCCTCAGCCTCCTTGCACATTGTTGCTACATATTCCATCATCTCATTAACTGGCTTCCCTGCCAGTTCTCTGTCCCACTGAACCTCGTTCAGGAAGTTCCTCATTCCCGTGTAGTCCCCTTTCTTGTAATCTGGCTTTATTTGTCCTGGCCTTCCTGCTTCCCCCTCCACTTGTAGCTCTACTGTGTATTCGAAGCTCAAAACCACATGATAGCTGGCCCCAAGGGGTGATGCCCTCAATATCTACACTACTCAAGGTGAATACTAAGTCCAGTCTTGCTGGTTCATCCTCTCCTCTCTCTCTTGTAGTGTCCCTTACGTGTTGGTACATGAAGTTTTCCAGTGCCACCTCAATCATCTTAGCCCTCCATGAATCTTGGCCCCCATGTGGCTCCAAGTTCTCCCAGTCGATCTCCTTGTGGTTAAAGTCACCTATGATCAGGAGCTTTGCCCTGCATGCATGAGCTCTTCTGGCCACTGCAGCCAGTGTGTCAACCATCGCTCTATTGCTCTCGTCATACTCTTGCCCTGGCCTCCTGCTGTTCTTTGGTGGGTTATACATCACTGCAATTACCACCTTGGGACCTCCAGAGTGAAGCGTCTCCTCTCTCCAGCTCATCATAATTCCATCAGTTTTTGATCAGCAGTGCCACTCTTGCACCCCCCTGTTCCTTCTGTCTTTCCTCAGGATCTGGTATCCCGTTGGAAAGATGGCATTTGTTATCATACCTGTAGGCTTGGTTTCTGTGAGAGCTATGATGTCCGGTGATGCCTCTTTGACTCTTCTGTGCCACTCCTCCCACTTGTTTGTTATTCCATCAGCGTTTGTGTACCATACCTTCAGTTTCCTTTCCAACACTGTGGTTTGGGGGGCCTGTGAGGGTGGGAGACCTGGTAGCATACTGTGGGATTCTATAGTTGGGTGTTGGGTGGAAACTGTGGATATGGATTGTAGTGTATGTTGGGATGGTGTGATAGGTTTTGGGGTTCTGAGGATAGTTGTGTGTGTGCTTGCCCTTGCTGCTCTGTTCTGCTCTGACTGATCTCTGCTGGTTCCATCCTTGTCTCCTTTCCTAGCTCCTTTCGCTTTTTTGTCCTCTCCCTCAGCTGCTGTCGCTCTGTTTGTGTTCTGTCTCTGTCTAGGAACACCCTCTTGTACTCTTCCGAGTATTTCAACCGTGGTTTCTCTAGGAGGATCCTGTTCTGCACTGTTTCTGTCCTGAAAATCAGCTTGATCGGTAGGTTTCTCCCCTTCGAGTGCCCCCCTATTCTCTTAATCAATCAATCAATCAATCAATCAAGTTTATTCTCTGTAAAGATTACAATGCGGGGTTTACAGATTTTGGATATTGTGTGGTAATTAGAGGGGGCCACTAGGACACCTAGCATGGCTAGACATTTCTGGCAGACTTTGATTAATTCTTAACTTTAAATTATTACAGATTATGGTATTAAGGCTAAGTGACTACATTATAGTTTGTGAGTTTAGCAATGTGAAAGCATTTGTTTTGGCACAATACATAGTGTCTATAATGAAGTATCATAGGCAAACTTATGACTAGTTAGGATTCATTATTTTAAGATTAAGATTCGTGTTTCTGTGTTTATAGTCGATGGGCGTGAGTGAGTGTAAGTGTGAACCAAATTGTGAATTTCATGTAGTTAACTGACGGGGTGTATCAGGGAGATAAGATGTTTTCTAACTGTAGTGTCGTCAGGTCGATTTCCCTTAACCTCTCCTCGTAGGACATCTTGTTGCAAACTGATCTTGTTGCAAACCTTTGCACTTTCTCTAGCTTCTTTACGTGCTTGGCTAGATGTGGGTTCCAACTGGTGCCGCATTCTCCAATATGGCGGAATGCTGTTCTTAGGTTTGCCAGGCGCCCATATACTGCAGCAGTTATTTGGTTGATGTGCGCCTCAGATGTGCCTGGTGTTATACTCACCCCAAGATCTTTTCCCTTGAGTGAGGTTTGTAGTCTCTGGCACCCTAGACTGTATTCCATCTGCGGTCTTCTTTGCCCTTCCCCAATCTTGATGGTTTTGCACTTGATGGGGTTGAACTCCAGGAGCAAATTGCTGGACCACGCCTGCAGCCTGTCGCGATCCCCTTGTAGTTCTTTCTGGTCCTTGTCCGATTGAATTCTTCTCATCAGCTTCATATCATCTGCAAACAGGGACACTTCGGAATCTATTCTTTTTTTCTATTAATTTTACCTTGTGCATGTCTCTTCATTCTTCTACCAGGCTGCATAACCCCGTCAACTAGTGCTTAACGACTTAACTTGGCTGCGTTTATGAATTTTCTTCCCTCTCAGTTGTTAGTTTGTTTCTTGACATGGACGTTGACGTCTATTACTTGGCAGACAATTTCGGCCACATGTTAAGCCACTGTTAGCCCACCTGTTGGTCCACCCGTTGGTCCACTGCTGGTCCACCTACTGGGACACCTGTTGGGCTACCTGGCGTCTGATCAGCCTATGCTTCTTTTTTAAGATTTCAAATTTCCCGGTACCTGTGTAGCATCATGTGTAGTTTATAAAGCCAGTCATGTTCTTCATTCCTTCGGGTTTTTTTTTTCACTCAGTTTTCCCTCGTTCTGATTTTCTTCCTTATACTACCGATATTTTTGATTTAGTATTTCAGTAAATTCTTCGTTTCCGTCTACCTAGTTTTTAGGGTTAGCACAATAGTCCTTTAAATTTTCTTATTAATATATTCCCTTATATTTTGCTTTGTAAAGTGGTAGGATTTTATCCTAGTATCCATCTAGGTTAGCAACGAGGCTAAGGTCGCATCCTAGGAAGAGGGTTTTTGATCAAAGAGTGGACCAGCACGATGGCCAGGATACCTTGAAGTATGGTGATATACCTTCGTTGAGATCAACACGAAGTCAAACCAAACCAAAAGTACCCAGAGTGTCCCTGTAGAAGGGAGAAATTTGTTAACAGCGTAGTTGTA
The DNA here is from genome assembly GCF_038502225.1 of Cherax quadricarinatus. Taxonomy (NCBI): domain Eukaryota; kingdom Metazoa; phylum Arthropoda; class Malacostraca; order Decapoda; family Parastacidae; genus Cherax; species Cherax quadricarinatus. Next base: position 63,236,235 of record NC_091293.1, on the reverse strand, counting down.
TTTCATTGCTTACGTCATTTTTGTACGTACTTTTTTTTCATGTATTTTTGGGTGAGATCAGTTTCATGCTTAAACCGAGACTCTGTATGTTGTAGTTATTAAGAATATATGTCAGTTTTCGCATATTTCTTGTCCCTGTAAAGTTTTTTTTTTTGTTATATCATGAGGTATTTACGTATATATTTCGTGGGAGTAAATTGCTCACTTGTATTTTATTACCTTTTCCGAGTATTTTTTGTTTCTCTCAGTATGTAGTAGATGCATTTCAAGATTATCTCAGTATGTTCTGCATTTATATTATAATAATCACATGTACTTAGAAAAAGGGAAATTTTATATTAATGTTTATGCGTCTTATAATATTAATGTATGATAAACAATCAATTTAATTTCGGTGGAAGAATAATTGAACCTCGAGGTGAATTAATAGCACTTTCCATATGTATTTACATTTACTGAGGTAATTACATAATTTAATGATACCAGTTAGGAAGGAGGGAAGGAAGCTAAGTAGCCTGTTGCTCGTACCTTGGTTACTGTTACCCTGAGTGCCATTACCTTGGTTACTGTTACTCTGAGTGCCATTACCTTGGTTACTGTTACTCTGAGTGCCAGTACCTTGGTTACTGTTACCCTGAGTGCCAGTACCTTGGTTACTGTTACTCTGAGTGCCAGTACCTTGGTTACTGTTACCCTGAGTGCCATTACCTTGGTTACTGTTACTCTGAGTGCCATTACCTTGGTTACTGTTACTCTGAGTGCCAGTACCTTGGTTACTGTTACCCTGAGTGCCATTACCTTGGTTACTGTTACTCTGAGTGCCAGTACCTTGGTTACTGTTACCCTGAGTGCCAGTACCTTGGTTACTGTTACCCTGAGTGCCATTACCTTGGTTACTGTTACTCTGAGTGCCAGTACCTTGGTTACTGTTACCCTGAGTGCCAGTACCTTGGTTACTGTTACTCTGAGTGCCAGTACCTTGATTACTGTTACCCTGAGTGCCAGTACCTTGGTTACTGTTACCCTGAGTGCCAGTACCTTGGTTACTGTTACCCTGAGTGCCAGTACCTTGGTTACTGTTACTCTGAGTGCCAGTATTTTGGTTACTGTTACCCTGAGTGCCAGTACCTTGGTTACTGTTACCCTGAGTGCCAGTACCTTGGTTACTGTTACTCTGAGTGCCAGTATTTTGGTTACTGTTACCCTGAGTGCCAGTACCTTGGTTACTGTTACTCTGAGTGCCAGTACCTTGGTTACTGTTACCCTGAGTGCCAGTACCTTGGTTACTGTTACCCTGAGTGCCAGTAATGTCACTCCTCCTCCCTCCTCTCTTATATATATTTCCTTTCTTTCTTTCTCTCTCTCTTTATGGATTATATATCTAAAAGAAATTTCCTTCTCTGACCTTATGTCACTTACGGCAGCTTTTCATATTCTTGTTTTTTTTTATTTCTATTCTATAGCTTACTTTTAATCTGTTAACTTACGGTAGTTTTATGCAACTCTTAGGCGGAGGCTGGATCTGCTTTATAAGAATAAAATCCTCACTTGGCTGGTCCCAGCAAGGTGGAACTTAAGTTATAGGAGTTAGGCAGCACCTGGGGTATGGAACGAGTGATGGGAAATTAGTCAGGCAACTGGGGTTGCCTGACTTCATATCAAGTCAGGCAACCCTAGTCAATTATTAATAATAAAAGCATTCAAGCGAAATATAAAATATACAAGCTAATTAGTGTAATACACAAGCATTATAAATCTTGTTTTCTGTAACATTTTTTAGTGAGATGTTTGCACTTGGTGTGATCGGCAGATCACACCAAGTGCAGTGCAGAAAATCCCAGCTCAAACAGATAAAATGTGGAAAATTACAAGAGAATTACCAGAGCTTTTTTGCAACTTGAAGATATTCATTCTTGCATAATCTCTGTCCAAAATTCGTCCAGAGGCACTTCCTTATACTTTAATTTCAGTATACCATCATTACGTATTACAGTTAATTCATCTTCTGTGAGAGTGAGCTTCGAAGGGCTTGACACTGATGCAATAAAACAGTCAAAACCTTTCGTACAAAATTTTGAAAATTTTGGGAAATAGCACCGATTTTTTTTCTGCAAGTACTCAAAGATGCTTGAAAATCAATACCATGGTCTCTTTATTCTTTGTTGCAGAAACATATAGGAACATAGTCATGATACCTTCCTTCACACTGACAGCCCAAATTCTTAATTTATCTCTCATTGCATTAATTTTTTAATTTTGTCAGTTTTCCCCTGGGCACTATCAGTGGCACATTAAGGTTCCGCGGCACACTGGTTGAAGAACATTGTCCTAAGAACATACTTCAGCTTGATATAAATAAGGTAATGCCTCACTTGGATGCTGCTACTCAATTCTGGTTTCCCTGTAACAGAATGGGCTAGAAACTTTTATTACAAAGACAGGCTGAAGGCAGCGAATTTGTACTCTCCTGGAAAAAGAAAAATTGGGAGGATAAAACTGACATGAGCAAACTGAAGACAAGAATAAACAAATGGGATATAAATAACGCGCTGAAAATATCTAACCAAGACAGGACTTGCACCAATGGATTCAATTAGAACAAATGTAGATACAGCAAGATTATAGGAAAGTCTTAGTTTGACAGGTTTGACGCTAAAGTAGAGTCAATGGGGAGAGATCTGTAGGTAGCTTTAAATATAGGTTGGACGGGTATATGAATGAACCAGTAGGCCTACTACTGTGTTCCTTCACTCGCTTATTTTCTAATAATGTAACGTAAACGCGTATGTGACAATCAAAAGCTTCCCAGCATACAAGTACTCTAAGTTACACACATATTTTACGTTGTAATAATTATGTTCGAAAGGCAGCGCTAAGCTCATGGAGACGGTACAGCAACACTGGTGTCCATTCTTACACTGCGGTCAGTTAATGTTTGACGATCACTGAGGCACAGTACTAACTTGAAGAAAACATAGCTGCAATTTTATATGGAAGGTTGTTTGTATCGTGACTGTTATTCTTAAGTGTTATAGCAGGAATAGATGGAACTGGTCTCCTGAAGGAGTGGGGATGCTCGGAGGTGGTGAAGGGCACTTGATCAAGGGAGCTACCCCTTTCTTTCTTCCGAATCAAATCGGATAACTTCCCATGTCCCAGGCACTGTAGGACACTTATGGGTTCAGCACTTCCCATGTCCCATGCACTGTACGACACTTATGGGTTCAGCACTTCCCATGTCCCAGGCACTGTACGACACTTATGGGTTCAGCACTTCCCATGTCCCAGGCACTGTACGACACTTATGGGTTCAGCACTTCCTCATAAATTTAATATATAGAGATAATAATTAGAGAAATAATAGACTTTTTCAATTGTTTCTTATCATCATCTTCATTCAAGATAATGTACGGTTACTCTAGTGTTATAGCATTATAATATAACAATAGTATTACGTACTTTTATTAAAGTATCATAATACACTAGTGTATTACACTATATTAACGTAAGAGCAGGTTATACTGTTTTATTATAGATGCTTTACAGAGAGTACAGTGTTCATGGATAAGTTAAACTTAACAGTGAAAAGAATTTTGGAGATAGTATATACGAGAACACTCACGTAGGACATACAGCTATGGCGGACCCATGCAGAGGACTGAACCTGTGGCTCGATCACTAGTGCACTCAGCTCACACACTGAGGTCCGGGGGTCGATCCTCGGTACGAATTGAAATATTAGGATGTGTTTCCTTAACACACCTGTTGTCTATGCTCACCTATCAGTATAATTGGTACCTGAGTGTTAATCCACTGGTGTCGGTCGCAACCTGCGGATAAAATTGACCTAATTTGCCCGAAATGCTCTGCATAACCAGGAGCTTTCTATATAGTATGTCAATGATGTCAGCTAGGCCTGCATATATTGTACATGTACTTGTAGAAATAAATATTATTATTAATTTTATTAGTATTATTATTTTGTGAGCCAAACAGTATCATGAGAAGGTCTGGTGCACTGAGAGGGTTCCTTGCAGCGAGGACGCCTTCCTCAGGCCAACCACTCACTCCCAGATACTACAGGTCACCAGAGCACCTTGTTAAGCACCCAATACCAGGATGGTGCAACCATCATAACATTCAATAACTAACGTGTTTCTGATTGGCAAAGACGACATGCAGAGGCGTGGGCTTGTGTGACGCACGACTCATACATGATTGGCCAAAAACACAGAGTCGAATTAGGTGTAAGTGCCAGAAACACCTGCCCATGGCACCTCATGCATGCCACAGCACGTTACATTACAGCAATATAGCAGCATATAGTTGTAAACTTTATAAAACTCACGCCGAGACTTTTACACGAGTGACACATGTCATGGTGGGTCAGGGTACAGAGTGAGGGGGTCAGACTGATTGGCTCATTAGGTTTAAATCCTATCTACGACATCAGGGTCATTAAGTTTGCATGTCACCTGTACGACAACAGTCACGAATACTTTAGTTGTTTAATCCCTCATAGAACACATTCTCAGTTTATACATATTGAGATATACATTCTTTCTTATATATGTACTCTAGTACTCAGAGTACATGAACATCAGGAGGCAAACTACTAAGTGTAGGGGTGAGTGTAGGGGTGAGTGTAGGGGTGAGTGTAAGGGTGAGTGTTGGGGTGAGTGTAGGGGTGAGTGTAGGGGTGAGTGTAAGGGTGAGTGTTGGAGTGAGTGTAGGGGTGAGTGTAGGGGTGAGTGTAGGGGTGAGTGTAGGGGTGAGTGTAGGGGTGAGTGTAGGGGTGAGTGTAGGGGTGAGTATATGGGTGAGTGTAGGGGTGAGTGTAGGGGTGAGTGTAGGGGTGAGTGTTGGGGTGAGTGTAGGGGTGAGTGTAGGAGTGAGTGTAGGGGTGAGTGTAGGGGTGAGTATATGGGTGAGTGTAGGGGTGAGTGTTGGGGTGAGTGTAGGGGTGAGTATATGGGTGAGTGTAGGGGTGAGTGTAGGGGTGAGTGTAGGGGTGAGTGTAGGGGTGAGTGTAGGGGTGAGTATATGGGTGAGTGTATGGGTGAGTGTTGGGGTGAGTGTAGGGGTGAGTTTATGGGTGAGTGTAGGGGTGAGTGTAGGGGTGAGTGTAGGGGTGAGTGTAGGGGTGAGTATATGGGTGAGTGTAGGGGTGAGTGTAGGGGTGAGTGTAGGGGTGAGTGTAGGGGTGAGTGTAGGGGTGAGTGTAGGGGTGAGTGTTGGGGTGAGTGTAGGGGTGAGTGTAGGGGTGAGTGTAGGGGTGAGTGTAGGGGTGAGTATATGGGTGAGTGTAGGGGTGAGTGTTGGGGTGAGTGTAGGGGTGAGTATATGGGTGAGTGTAGGGGTGAGTGTAGGGGTGAGTGTAGGGGTGAGTGTAGGGGTGAGTGTAGGGGTGAGTGTAGGGGTGAGTATTGCGGTGAGTGTAGGGGTGAGTGTTGGGGTGAGTGTAGGGGTGAGTATATGGGTGAGTGTAGGGATGAGTGTAGGGGTGAGTGTAGGGGTGAGTGTAGGGGTGAGTGTAGGGGTGAGCGTAGGGGTGAATGAGGGGGTGAGTTTAGGGGTGAGTGTGGGGGTGAGTGTAGGGGTGAGTGCAGGGGTGAGTGTTGGGGTGAGTGTAGGGGTGAGTGTAGGGGTGAGTTTAGGGGTGAGTATATGGGTGAGTGTAGGGGTGAGTGTAGGGGTGAGTGTAGGGGTGAGTTTAGGGGTGAGTGTAGGGGTGAGTGTAGGGGTGAGTGTAGGGGTGAGTGTAGGGGTGAGTGTAGGGGTGAGTGTATGGGTGAGTGTAGGGGTGAGTGTAGGGGTGAGTGTAGAGGTGAATGTGGGGGGAGTTTAGGGGTGAGTGTGGGGGTGAGTGTAGGGGTGAGTGTAGGGGTGAGCATATGAGTGAGTGTAGGGGTGAGTGTAGGGGTGAGTGTAGGGGTGAGTTTAGGGGTGAGTATATGGGTGAGTGCAGGGGTGAGTGTAGGGGTGAGTGTAGGGGTGAGTGTAGGGGTGAGTGTAGGGGTGAGTGTAGGGGTGAGTGTATGGATGAGTGTAGGGGTGAGTGTAGGGGTGAGTGTAGAGGTGAATGTGGGGGGAGTTTAGGGGTTAGTGTGAGGGTGAGTGTAGGGGTGAGTGTAGGGGTGAGTGTAGGGGTGAGTGTAGGGGTGAGTGTGGGGGTGAGTGTAGGGGTGAGTTTAGGGGTGCGTTTAGGGGTGATTGCAGGGGTGAGTGTAGGGGTGAGGGTAGGGTTGAGTGTGGGGGTGAGTGTAGGGGTGAGTTTAGGGGTGAGTTTAGGGGTGAGTGTGGGGGTGAGTGTAGGGGTGAGTGTAGGGGTGAGTGTGGGGGTGGGTGTTGAGTGTAGGGGTGAGTGTAGGGGTGAGTGTGGGGGTGGGTGTTGAGTGTAGGGGTGAGTGTAGGGGTGAGTGTGGGGGTGGGAGTAGGGGTGAGTTTAGGGATGAGTTTAGGGGTGAGTGTGGGGGTGAGTGTGAGGGTGAGTGTAGGGGTAAGTGTAGGGTGAGTGTAGGGGTGAGTGTAGGGGTCGGTGTAGGGGTGAGTGTAGGGATGAGTGTAGGGGTGAGTGTAGGGGTGAGTGTAGGGGTGAGTGTAGAGTTGAGTGTAGAGGTGAGTGTAGGGGTGAGTGTAGGGGTGAGTGTAGGGGTAAGTGTAGGGGTGAGTGTAGTGGTGAGTGTGGGGGTGAGTGTAGGGGTGAGTTTAGGGGTGAGTTTAGGGGTGAGTGTGGGGGTGAGTGTAGGGGTGAGTGTAGGGGTGAGTGTGGAGATGAGTGTAGGGGTGAGTGTAGGGTTGAGTGTAGGGGTGAGTGTAGGGGTGAGTGCAGGGATGAGTGTAGGGGTGAGTGTAGGGGTGAGTGTAGGGGTGAGTGTAGGGGTGAGTGTAGGGGTGAGTGTAGGGGTGAGTGTAGGAGTGAGTGTAGGAATGAGTGTAGGGGTGAGTGTAGGGGTCAGTGTAGGGGTGAATGTGGGGGTGAGTTTAGGGGTGAGTGTGGGGGTGAGTGTAGGGGTGAGTGTAGGGGTGAGTGTGGGGATGAGTGTAGGGGTGAGTGTAGGGGTGAGTGTGGGGATGAGTGTATGGGTGAGTGTAAGGATGAGTATAGGGGTGAGTGTGGGGGTGAGTGTAGGGGTGAGTGTGGGGGTGAGTGTAGGGGTAAGTGTATAGGTGAGTGTGGGGGTGAATGTGGGATAAGTGTAGGGGTGAATGTGGCGATGAGTGTTTGGGTGAGTGTGGGGGTGAATATCGGGGTGAGGGTGGGGATGGGACTCGGGGAAATAGAAGGACCCAGGGTGGTGGCTGGGTGGTGGCTGGGTGGTGGCTGGGTGGTGGCTGGGTGGTGGCTGGGTGGTGGCTGGGTGGTGGCTGGGTGATGGCTGGGTGGTGGCTGGGTGGCGGCTGGGTGGTGGCTGGGTGGCGGCTGGGTGGTGGCTGGGAGGTGGCTGTGTGGTTGGTAGGAGGTGAGAGGGACAGTGGATGAGGAGAGACACAGCAAGGAAACTGGTGCGGTATAGTCATGGTACAGTATGGTCATGGTACAGTATGGTCAGGGTACAGTATGGTCATGGTACAGTATGGTCAGGGTATAGTATGGTCATGGTACAGTATGGTCATGGTACAGTATGGTCAGGGTACAGTATGGTCATGGTACAGTATGGTCAGGGTACAGTATGGTCATGGTACAGTATAGTCATGGTACAGTATGGTCATGGTACAGTATGGTCAGGGTACAGTATGGTCATGGTACAGTATGGTCAGGGTATAGTATGGTCATGGTACAGCATGGTTAGGGTATAGTATGGTCATGGTACAGTATGGTCAGAGTAGAGTATGGTCATGGTACAGTATTGTCAGGGTAGAGTATGGTCATGGTACAGTATGGTCAGAGTAGAGTATGGTCATGGTACAGTATGGTCAGGGTAGAGTATGGTCATTGTACAGTATGGTCAGGGTATAGTATGGTCATGGTGCAGTATGGTCAGGGTAGAGTATGGTCATGGTACAGTATGGTCAGGGTATAGTATGGTCATGGTACAGTATGGTCAGAGTAGAGTATGGTCATGGTACAGTATTGTCAGGGTAGAGTATGGTCATGGTATAGTATGGTCAGGGTATAGTATGGTCATGGTACAGTATGGCCAGTGTATAGCATGGTCATGGTACAGTATGGTCAGGGTATAGCATGATCATGGTACAGTATGGTCAGGGTACAGTATGGTCAGGGTATAGTATGGTCATAGTACAGTATGATCAGGGTACAGTATGGTCATGGTACAGTATGGTCAGGGTAGAGTATGGTCATGGTACAATATGGTGAGGATAGAGTATGGTCATGGTACAGTATGGTCAGTGTATAGTATGGTCATGGTACAGTATGGTCAGTGTATAGCATGGTCACGGTACAGTATGGTCAGGGTATAGCATGGTCATGGTACAGTATGGTAAGGGTACAGTATGGTCAGGGTATAGTATGGTCAGGGTATAGTATGGTCATGGTACAGTATGGTCATGGTACATTATGGTCAGGGTATAGTATGGTCATGGTATAGTATGGTCAGGGTATAGCATGGTCATGGTACAGTATGGTCAGGGTATAGTATGATCATGGTATAGTATGGTCAGGGTATAACATGGTCATGGTACAGTATGGTCAGGGTAGAGTATGGTCATGGTACAGGATGGTCAGGGTAGAGTATGGTCATGGTACAGTATGGTCAGGGTAGAGTATGGTCATGGTGCAGTATGGTCAGGGTATAATATGGTCATGGTACAGTATGGTCAGGGTAGAGTATGGTCATGGTACAGTGTTGTCAGGGTATAGTATGGTCATGGTACAGTATCGTCAGTGCATAGCATGGTCATGGAATAGCATGGTCATGGTACAGTATGGTCAGGGTACAGTATGGTCAGGGTACAGTATGGTCAGGGTATAGTATGGTCATAGTAGAGTATGGTCAGGGTACAGTATGGTCATGGTACAGTATGGTCAGGGTATAGAATGGTCATGGTACAGTATGGTCAGTGTTGTGGAGAAATTTTCTCCAGGAGGGGGGTATCAGCCCCCTTCAGCCCCTTTCAGCCCCTTTCAGCCCTGAGGGGCCCAGCCCTCTCAGAAGGGGTAAATGTCTTGTTTACTGCTACAGCAAGTAATTGATCACAGATGCAGTACGAGTATGCGACGTGGTCAAGCGACCACCGCTCCGTGCGGTCCAGTGTTGCAGAGTGTATTTTAATAAGAGACAGTCCATCTCTTACCTTAGCAGGACAATTAAGGAAAATCCTGCTCCCACTTTATTACCATGGTAAAGATAGTGTACATTGTTGTCTATGCTTAAGACAGCAAGAAACAAACATTCTGTTTTGCTTCATCGAGGAAGTGGCAAGGAAGCAAAAGTACTAGGTCAGCTTTTCCTTTGTGCTGGGGGCAGTGACGGCGTGGGGCGTTGTGGCGTCTTCAGATTACTTTTGACTCTACTGAGAGTGACACTGACGCCAGGATAACTAACAAAGTGTCTCATAAAACACAATAAACACTTAAGAGAAGTGTGATCAGCTTCTTTAGTGATAAGATTGTGAACAATAAAGACAAATCTTGTGGAACATAGAGTACCAGTGTGCGTATTCCTAGACTATGGAAGATGTGGACATCCAAGGACACTTCAGCTTCTATCAAGTCACTGATACCTGTCGAAGGTGTGAAGAACACCATAGCTCACGCTACAAGAGCAAGGTAGGTTACGAATTTCTTGTAGTACGGGGGACTGCGCAGTTCTTGAGTCGCAAGGAGTTTGTAATCAACCTATAGTCGGCAGTTAGGTGCAGACTTTTGAGTCCACACAAGTAAGTTTGTCAGCCATCAGTGAATGAAATATGCTGACATAACACCCCCTAGGGGTAAATTATTGTTTACATAATATGATCTATTCCAGCTCATTGAGAGATGATCATGACAACAATTCAAGACCTCGTCTGCAGGGTCGGCTGTGTAGACGATTTGCTTAGCTGGTAATCCCATTTCTCAACAAGTGTATAGCATGGTCACGGTACAGTATGGTCAGGGTACAGTATGGTCAGGGTACAGTATGGTCAGGGTATAGTATGTTCATGGTACAGTATGGTCAGGGTATAGTATGGTCATGGTACAATATGGTCAGGGTACAGTATGGTCAGGGTATAGTATGGTCAGGGTATAGTATGGTCATGGTACAGTATGGTCATGGTACAGTATGGTCAGGTTATAGTATGGTCATGGTATAGTATGGTCAGGGTATAGCATGGTCATGGTACAGTATGGTCAGGGTATAGTATGATCATGGTATAGTATGGTCAGGGTATAACATAGTCATGGTACTGTATGGTCAGGGTATAGCATGGTCATGGTACAGTATGGTCATGGTACAGTATGGTCAGAGTATAGCATGGTCACGGTATAGTATGGTCAGGGTATAGTATGATCATGGCACAGTATGGTCATGGTATAGTATGGTAAGGGTATAGTATGGTCAGGGTATAGCATGGTCATGGTACAGTATGGACATGGTACAGTATGGTCAGGGTACAGTATGGTCATGGTATAGTATGGTCAGTGTATAGCATGGTCATGGTACAGTATGGACATGGTACAGTATGGTCAGGGTACAGTATGGTCATGGTATAGTATGGTCAGGGTATAGCATGGTCATGGTACAGTATGGTCAAGGTATAGTATGGTCATGGTACAGTATGGTCAGGGTATAGCATGGTCATGGTACAGTATGGTCAGAGTATAGCATGGTCATGGTACAGTATGGACATGGTACAGTATGGTCAGGGTAAAGTATGGTCATGGTATAGTATGGTTAGGATATAGCATGGTCATGGAACAGTATGGTCAAGGTATAGTATGGTCATGGTACAATATGGTCAGGGTATAGCATGATCATGGTACAGTATGGTCAGGGTATAGTATGGTCATGGTATAGTATGGTCAGGTTATAGCATGGTCATGGTACATATGGTGAGGGTATAGTATGGTCATGGTACAGTATGGTCAAGGTATAGCATGGTTATGGTACAGTATGGTCATGGTACAGTATGGTCATGGTACAGTATGGTCAGGATATAGCACGGTCATGGTACAGTATGGTCAGGGTATAGCATGGTCATGGTACAGTATGGTAATGGTACAGTATGGTCAGGGTATAGTATGGTCAGGGTATAGTATGGTCAGGGTACAGAAAGAAACAATGGTCTGGTCTGGGAGAGGAAGGGGCTGAGGCATCATAGTGGGGTGACCTTGCCACTCATCACCCAATCACCACCCACAACCTCACTATCTGTCCGTGCTCCCTTCCCCTCACTCATCCCTCCAAATCTCTCTCTCTCTCTCTCTCTCTCTCTCTCTCTCTCTCTCTCTCTCTCTCTCTCTCTCTCTCTCTCTCTCTCTCTCTCTCTCTCTCTCTCTCTCTCTCTCTCTCTCTCTCTCTCTCCCTCTCTCTCTCTCTCTCTCTCTCTCTCTCTCTCTCTCTCTCTCTCTCTCTCTCTCTCTCTCTCTCTCTCTCTCTCTCTCTCTCTCTCTCTCTCTCTCTCTCTCTCTCTCTCTCTCTCTCTCTCTCTCTCTCTCTCTCTCTCTCTCTCTCTCTCTCTCTCTCTCTCTCTCTCTCTCTCTCTCTCTCTCTCTCTCTCTCTCTCTCTCTCTCTCTCTCTCTCTCTCTCTCTCTCTCTCTCTCTCTCTCTCTCTCTCTCTCTCTCTCTCTCTCTCTCTCTCTCTCTCTCTCTCTCTCTCTCTCTCTCTCTCTCTCTCTCTCTCTCTCTCTCTCTCTCTCTCTCTCTCTCTCTCTCTCTCTCTCTCTCTCTCTCTCTCTCTCTCTCTCTCTCTCTCTCTCTCTCTCTCTCTCTCTCTCTCTCTCTCTCTCTCTCTCTCTCTCTCTCTCTCTCTCTCTCTCTCTCTCTCTCTCTCTCTCTCTCTCTCTCTCTCTCTCTCTCTCTCTGTATTCCTTTCCACTCCTTGCCTCTTCTACATTCCCTCCCACTCACTCCACGTTCACAGTCACCAAATGGAGTTAAAGTTCAACATTAACTTTTGGCTTATTGGTGTGTGTGTGTGTGTGTGTGTGTGTGTGTGTGTGTGTGTGTGTGTGTGTGTGTGTACATTCACCGATTTGTGTTTGCAGGAGCCGGTACTTAGCTCCTGGCCCTGCATCATATAACACCTTGATAGGCATCACTGATTTCTTGAGTCCTAACTTATCTTCTTTTGAAGTTGTGTACAATGTGTCTCCACCAATGCTTAATCCTACATTTTTCAACATCTCTGTGACTGAAGAAATACTTCTTTACATCCCTATGGTTCATCTGTGTCTTCCGCTCCTGTTTCCCCTTTGATACATGGACCTGCTCCGCATGGGCCAGTAGGCCTGTTGCAGTGTTCCTTCCTTCTTATGTTCTTATGTTCTTGATCCTGGTCATCTTAATTCTCGCAGTCTGTACTTATGAGACTAACCAATTCTTCTTAAGATTTTGTATGTAGTCATGCCTTTCTCTCCTCTAAGGTTTTCAAAGCTCAGTTCTTTCAGCCTTTCCTCATTGTGCATTCCTTTGTTCTGGTACTAGTTTATACCTTTTCTGGGACTGCATACTCAGCGACTGGGCTAACATGTGTGGGGAAAAATGTTCTCAAAGATTCTTTATTCAAGTTCCCTCTACGAGGGTCCAATTTTCCCTGTCATTCTCTTTGTGGTTTGAAATCTCGTAATACTAGAAGTTTAGCGCTATGTAATTTGCCTTGTCAGCCATTATTTCCATTACGTGAATTATTATCATGTTATTTGGGTTTTCTCTTGTTCTTTGGAGAATTATGTATCGCTACAACTATTACTTTTGTTTCTTCAAGTACTAAAGTATCTGCTATATAGTTCCTGAACTCTCTTGCTATCATGTATCCGAGTTCCTCAGTTTTCCAGTTATTTCTAACTTCAGTGCTACCCTTCCTCCTCCTCCTCCTTTAGACGCCATCTCCCTTCTAAATATTTGGTATCCCTCTGGGAATATTGCATTTATAATCCTGAGGGTTTTGTCTTCATTATAACTACTATTTCATGGTTTTCTTCGACAAGACTTTCTTTCATGGCTCACGCTTGTTAGTTATCCTGTCTGCAGTTGAGTTCTGAACTCTTATTCGTCTGTTTGTCACTGTTTTCTGAACATGCTGTTTACATTCTTCAGTTCTGGGGATATTAGACTGGGAATCTTCGTAGAGTGCTGGGGTTCGTCCTGTATCCCACCTTCTGTTGCTCCACCCTTTTCCTTTCTTCCGTTGACTTCTTTTTTTTTCCATTTATCCCCCTTTACCCCTTCTTTCATCTTGCATGCAGTCCTTTTTGATGCATATTGTGACAAAATTTTGAGTTTCCCTCAATACTAAGTCTTTTTTCTGGCTTTGTAAAAAAGCAGTCTACAATGGCACTGTTCTTCCCTCTGCACAAGTTCCTACCATAAACAAAGTTCATACTACATTTATCTCTCGCTACTTTCAATGCTACAAGCAGTTCTTCAAATTTGTTTCTTCCTTTTTTCTGTTTCTCTCTCTTCGTTTAGTTCAAACACCATAACTGCTTTACGTCTCATATCCTCCTCCTGCTGATGCCTCTTCAAAGTTTACCTCAAATTCCTCATGGTCAGTCACCATTACTACTTACTCGGTCTGTATCTTGTGACCACATGCCAGCTGGTCACCTCCTGTGTTCTCTACCTTCATGGTAGAGAATTATATCTAACTAATACATTTATTGGTTTTCCTACTTTTTCTCTCGTCTTCACTTCACACACACAAGTTCCTTTTATTCTTATCATTTCATCTTCCTTGTTTGTTCGCAGCTTCTCAGTCAGTTCACTTTACTCTCATCTTTGCTTCTTCTTTAACCTTGCTGAACTTGCACTCAATTTTTCTCCCTTGTTCCTGAAGTATGTTTTTCTGTGCCTCCTTCAGCATCTTTACCCAGACCTCAAGGGCAGATTCCTTTTTGTTAGCATCCATTTCTCCATTCATCTGACCGGTTTTATGATACATATTCCTGGTTTATGTATCATTTTCCTTCATCGGGTCTTTACCCTCAGTTAGGGTAAAGACAAAACATTTATGGTGTGTTGGGTTTAAAGTGTTAGAGGTACTTGTGTGTGTACTCAACTAATTGTGGTTGCAGGGGTCGGGATTCAGCTTCTGGCCCCGCCTCTTCACTGATCGCTACTAGGTCCTCTCTCTCTCTCTCTCTCTCTCTCTCTCTCTCTCTCTCTCTCTCTCTCTCTCTCTCTCTCTCTCTCTCTCTCTCTCTCTCTCTCTCTCTCTCTCTCTCTCTCTCTCTCTCTCTCTCTCTCTCTCTCTCTCTCTCTCTCTCTCTCTCTCTCTCTCTCTCTCTCTCTCTCTCTCTCTCTCTCTCTCTCTCTCTCTCTCTCTCTCTCTCTCTCTCTCTCTCTCTCTCTCTCTCTCTCTCTCTCTCTCTCTCTCTCTCTCTCTCTCTCACTCTCTCTCTCACTCTCACTCTCTCTCTCTCTCTCTGCCTCTGCCTACCTCTCTCTCTCTCTCTCTCTCTCTCTCTCTCTCTCTCTCTCTCTCTCTCTTTCTCTCTCTCTTTCTCTCTCTCTCTCTCTCACTCTCTCTCTCTCTCTCTCTCTCTCTCTGCTTCCTGAGCTTTGTCATACCTCGTCTTAAAACTATGTATGGTTCCTGCCTGCAATACATCACTTGCTAGGCTGTTCCACTTCCAGGCGCCCATATGCTGCAGCAGTTATCTGGTTGATGTGTGCCTCCGGAGACGTGCTCGGTGTTACGGTCACCCCAAGATCTTTCTCCTTGAGTGAGGTTTGCAGCCTTTGTCTACCTAGCCTATACTCTGTCTGCGGTCTTCTTTGCTCTTCCCCAATCTTCATGACATTGCATTTGGCAGGGTTGAATTCGAGACGCTAGTTGCTGGACCACGTGTCCAGCCTGTCCAGGTCTCTTAGTAGTCCTGCCTGATCCTCATCCGATTTAATCCTTCTCATTAGCTTCACATCATCTGCGAACAGGGACACTTCAGAGTCTTTCCCTTCCACCATGTCATTCACATATATCAAAAATAGCACTGGTCCTAGGACTGACCCCTGTGGGACCCCATTCGTCACAGGCGCTCACTGTGATACCTCATCACGTACCATGACCCGTTGTTGCCTCCCTGTCAGGTATTCTCGGATCCATTGCAGTGTACTTTCTGTTATACCCGCCTGATCCTCCAGCTTCTGCACTAATCTAGTGTGAGGAACTGTGTCGAAGGCCTTCTCGCAGTCCAGGAAAATGCAATCAACCCACCCCTCTCTCTCGTTTCTTATATATATTACCTTGTCATAAAACTCCAGAGGGTTTGTGACATAGGATTTGCCTTCCATGAATCCATGTTGGTTGTTGTTTATAATCTTGTTTCGTTCCAGATGCTCTACCACTCTCCTCCTGATAATCTTCTCCATGATTTTGCATACTATACACGTCAGAGACACTGGTGTGTAGTTTAGTGCCTCGTTTCTTTCTTCTTTCTTAAAAATGGGGACTACATTTGCCATCTTCCATACCTCAGGTAGTTGCCCAGCTTCAAGGGATATATTGAAGATTGTGGTTAGTGGCATGCACAGCATCTCTGCTCCTTCTCTAAGGACCCACGGGGAGATGTTGTCCGGACCCCTCGCCTTTGAGGTATCAAGGTCACTTAGCAGCTTCTGCACCTCCTCATCCATTGTTTGTATGTCATCCAGAACCTGTTGGTATATTCCCTGTTGGTGTTTCCCTCTGTGCTGTCTTCTCGGAGCCATTCCTGTCTCTACTGTAAGTACTTCCTTAAATCTCATGTTGAGCTCCTCGTATACCTCGTGATCCTCGTATACCTCGATACCGCCTGATCATCTGGTCTTTGACTGTTGTCTTCCTCCTGATGTGGCTGTACAGCAGTTTCGGGTCAGACTTGACTTTTGATGCTATGTTATTTTCATACTGTTGCTGGGCCTCCCTCCTTACCTGTGCATACTCGTTCCTGGCTTTTCAACTAATCTCCTTATTTTACTGCGTTCTTTGCGTTCTGTACTTTTTCCATTCTCTATTGCACTTGATTTTTGCCTCCTTACACTGTCGGGTAAACCAGGGGCTAGTTCTGGTCTTCCCGTTATTTCTGTTGCCCTTGGGAGCAAACCTTTCTTCTGCCTCCTTGTTGTTACTTATTCCATCATTTCATTTACCGACTTTCCTACCAGTTCTCTGTCCCACTGAACCTCTTGCAGAAAGTTCCTCAAACCTATGTAGTCCCCCCGTTTATAGTCTGGCTTTTCCCAATCAACTCCTGTTACCCTCTCCACTTGTAACTCTATGTATTCAAAGCACAGAACCATGTGGTCACTAGCTCCAATGGGTCTCTCATATGTGATGTCCTCAATGTCTGAACTGCTCAGGGTGAACACAAAGTCCAGTCTTGCTGGTTCATTCTCCCCTCTCTCTCTGGTAGTATCCTTAACATGTTGATGCATGAGGTTCTCCAGTACCACATCCATCATCTTGGCTCTCCATGTTTCGGGACCCCCGTGTGGTTCCAGGTTTTTCTCAATTGATCTCCCTGTGATCGAAATTGCCCATAACCAGTAACTTTGCTCTGCTCGAGTGAGCTCTTCTTGCCACCTCAGCCAGTGTGTCCACCATTGCTCTGTTACTCTTGGCCTCCTGCAGTTGTATGGTGGATTATACATCTGCAATGACTACCTTGTGCTCCCAAGACTGAAGTGCATCTACTAAGTATTCTCTTTCTTAATCTCGTCCATGCCTCCCATTTCCTCAAATTTCCATAGGTGTTTTACGTGCAGTGCAACCCCTCCTCCCTCTCTGCTTCTTCTGTCTTTCCTCAGGATCTGATAACCTGATGGGAAGATTGCATCTGTTATTGTCTCAGTGAGTTTCGTTACTGTGACTGCTATGATGTCTGGGGACTTCTCATTGATTCTTTCATGCCATTCCTCATATTTGTTCGTTATTCCATCCACATTTGTGTACCAAACCTTCAACTTCTGTTCCAAAACTGTGATCCTGGGAGGATATTGGGGTTTTGAGAGCAGGAGCCCTGGCAGGGGCCTATGGGGGGTTGTGGTGGGGGCAGAGTTCCCATAAGGGGTTGCTGTAGGGTTGGGGTTTGTGGTGTGAGGGTGGGGACAGAGGGATCGGTGTGTGATTGTTGACTTAGATTGTTCGGTTTCTTTGGGGTTGTCATGGTTGGGGTTCTTCTGCGGGTGTTTCTGGGGGAGGGGGTGTTTGCCCTTCCACCTATGTCTGGGTTATTCTCCTTCTCTTTGTCCCTTCCTCCCAGCACTCCTTTTGTTTTTGCACTCTCTCTTTCAAAATCCTCCTTTCCTATTGCGTTCTGTCTCAGTTGAGGTACACACTCTGGAATTCCAGTTTATCTCTCAGCCGTGCTTTCTCCTGCAGGATCTTGGTTTGAGTTGATTCTGCCTTGAAAATTACTTTGAGAGGCGGCTTCCTTCTCCTTGCAGACCACTCAATTCTCCGAAAATTTGTCACCTGGGTCATGTCGCCCTCACCTATTGCCTTCATGATACCTTCAATTGCATTTATCTTCTCCTGTTTTCTTTTCTCGTAGGTTTCCCCGTCCGCTTCCTGAAGCCCATAGACAAAAACTGATCTCTCCCTTTCTTCCTCCCACTGTGTCTACCATTGCATCCTCTGAGGTGTTTTAGTTCCTTCCCGTGGAGTGTTCCTTCCTTCATTCCCTTCCCTAGCTGAGGCCCCATTGCTCATTGGTCTGTCTTTCCTGCTCAGCTGTTCCTGGCTCCTGCAGGAGTCTGGTAGAGTCCCTGCATATATCCTAGCTTCTTCAATGTCTCCCGACCTCTCATTTGTTCCTAGTGTATTCCTTGTCATTGCCTTGGCCTTGTGTGGGACTGACTGGAAATTTGCATACAGTATAGCTTCCTGGCTCCCTCCAGTCCCCTTGTCCGTGTCTGATGTAGAAGTTCCTGATGTTATGTCTGTATTGTCATTTCATTCTTTAGGCTATTTCAGATTGCTTAGTTCCTCTGCATCTTGCCTTCTGCTACTATACCATGTTGCTCCCCACCTTCTCTCTGCAGCTACCATCTCCTCCATCCTCCTTCCAAGCTCTTCTAGCTTCCTTCCCCAGTCTTCCTCCCTTTTTTTTGAGCTGTGCTTCCAATCATCCATCCCAGCTCTCGGCCTTGTTTTTGGCCTCATTGTACCACAGAATGAAGTTTCTCTGAGGATGGATGTTGCCATATGGGAAGGGGTAGGGAGGTAAAGCAGGGGAGAGAAGGATTTGGGGTGGGAGGGGGGTGGTCAGCATCAAGGAGAGTTTTAGGGGTTACAAGAGGGTATAGGGAGGGAGGAGAAAGGGAGTATGGGAGAGGCTAGGGGAAGAGAGAGGGGGGAAAGAGACTGGGAAGAAGGAAGGTGGATGGAAGATGGTGATGAGAGAGAGAGAGAGAGAGAGGGAGAAAGTGAGAGGGTGAGAGAGGGAAGATGAATGGAAGGTAAGGATGAGAGAAAGAGAGAGGGGGGGGTGAAGATGGATGACCAGTGAGAATGAGAGAGAGAGAGAGAGAGAGAGAGAGAGAGAGAGAGAGAGAGAGAGAGAGAGAGAGAGAGAGAGAGAGAGAAAGTGAGAGGGTGAGAGAGGGAAGATGAATGGAAGGTAAGGATGAGAAAGAGAGAGGTGGGTGAAGATGGATGGCCAGTGAGGATGAGAGAGAGAGAGACGGAAAGAGAGAGAGAGAATGAGAGAGAGAGAGAGAGAGAGAGAGAGAGAGAGAGAGAGAGAGAGAGAGAGAGAGAGAGAGAGAGAGAGAGAGAGAGAGAGAGAGAGAGAGAGAGAAAGAGATAGATAGAGAGAGAGAGAGAGAGAGAGAGAGAGAGAGAGAGAGAGAGAGAGAGAGAGAGAGAGAGAGAGAGAGAGAGAGAGAGAGGAGGAGAGAAACAGAGAGGGAGGAAAATACAGGGGGTGATAGAGAGGGATGATGGATGGAAGGTGAGAGAGAGAGACAAAGCTCACTCTATGTAGATGTGTGTGTGTATGTGTGTGTGTTTGAGTGTGTGGGGGAGTTATGAGGGGGGAGAGATGGCTATTTGGGAAGTGATGGAGAGTGGGACAGGATGTCTAGTGGGTGGGTAGGTTAGGGGACCGTTTACATGGCTCTGTGTGTGTGTGTGTGTACTCACCTATTTGTACTCACCTATTTGTGGTTGCAGGGGTCGATTCATAGCTCCTGGCCCCGCCTCTTAGCTGATTGCTCCTAGGTCCTCTCTCTCCCTGCCCCATGAGCTTTATCATACCTCGCCTTAAAACTATGTATGGTTCCCGCCTCCACTACGTCACTTTCTATGCTATTCCACGGCCTGACTACTCTATGACTGAAGAAATACTTCCTAACATCCCTTTGATTCATCTGAGTCTTCAACTTCCAATTGTGACCTCTTGTGTCTGTGTCCCTTCTCTGGAACATCCCGCCTTTGTCCACCTTGTCTATTCCGCGCAGTATTTTATATGTCGTTGTTATGTCTCCCCTGACCCTCCTATTCTCCAGTGTCGTCAGGCCGATTTCCCTCAGCCTTTCTTCGTAGGACAATCCCCGTAGCTCTGGGACTAGTCTTGTTGCAAACCTTTGCACTTTCTCTGATTTCTTGACGTGCTTGACTAGGTGTGGATTCCAAACTGATGCTGCATACTCCAGTATGGGCCTGACGTAAATGGTATACAAAGTCTTGAACGAATCCTTACTGAGGTATCGGAACGCTATCCGTGGGTTTGCCAGGCGCCCGTATGCTGCAGCAGTTATCTGATTGATATGCGCCTCAGGAGATATGATCGGTGTTATACTCACCCCCAGATCTTTTTCCTTGAGTGAGGTTTGCAGTCTTTGACCATCTAAACTATATTGTGTCTGCGGTCTTCTTTGCCCTTCCCCAATCTTCATGACTTTGCATTTGGCAGGGTTAAACTCAAGGAGCTAGTTGCTGGACCAGGCTTGTAGCCTGTCCAGGTCTCTTTGTAGTCCTGCCTGATCCTCATCCGATTTGATTCTTCTCATTAACTTCACATCATCTGCAAATAAAAGACACTTCTGAGTCTACCCCTTCCGTTATGTCGTTCACATATACCATGAACAGCACAGGTCCTAGGACTGACCCCTTTGGAACCCCGCTTGTCACAGGCGCCCACTCTGACACCTCGACACGTACCATGACTCGTTGTTGCCTCCCTGTCAGGTATTCTCTGATCCATTGCAGTGCCTTTCCTGTTATGTGTGCCTGATCCTCTAGCTTTTGCAGTAACTTCTTGTGAGGAACTGTGTCGAAGGCCTTCTTGCAGTCCAAAAAAATGCAGTCGATCCACCCCTCTCTCTCTTGTCTTACTTCTGTCACCTTGTCATAAAACTCTAGTAGGTTTGTGACACAGGATTTTCCTTCCCTGAAACCGTGCTGGTTGTCATTTATACACTTGTTTCTTTCCAGGTGCTCCACCACTCTCCTCCTGACGATCTTCTCCATGACCTTGCATACTATACACGTTAGTGATACAGGTCTGTAGTTTAGTGCTTCATGTCCGTCTCCCTTTTTAAAAATTGGGACTACATTTGCCATCTTCCATACCTCAGGGAGTTGCCAAGTTTCAAATGCTGTGTTGAAGATCTTTGTTAATGGCACACACAATATCTCTGCTCCCTCTTTAAGGACCCACGGAGAGATGTTGTCTGGTCCCACCGCCTTTGAGGTGTCAAGTTCGCATAGCAGCTTCTTCACCTCCTCCTTGGTTATATGTACCTCATCCAGCACTTGCTGGTGTACCCCCCTGTTCTGATTTCCTGGAGTCCTACTGGTTTCCACTGTAAATACTTCTTTAAATCTCGTGTTGAGCTCCTGACATACCTCTCGGTCGTTTCTTGTGAATTCCCCATCACCCTTCCTCAGTCTGATTACCTGGTCCTTGACTGTTGTTTTCCTCCTGATGTGGCTGTACAACAGCTTCAGGTCAGTCTTGACTTTTGATGTTATGTCATTTTCATATTGTCGCTGAGCCTCCCTTCTTATCTGTGCATATTCGTTTCTGGCTCTTCGGCTAATCTCTTTATTTTCCTGAGTTCTCTGTCTTCTGTACCTTTTCCATTCTCTAGTACAACTAGTTTTTGCCTCCCTACACCTTTGGGTGAACCGAGGACTCGTTCCGTTCTTCCCATTATTTCTGTTTCCCTTGGGAACAAACGTCTCCTCTGCCACCTTGCATTTTGTTGCCACATAGTCCATCATTTCTTGTACTGGTTTTCCTGCCAGCTCCCTCTCCCACTGAATGTCTTGAAGGAAGTTCCTCATGCCTGAGTAGTTACCCCTTTTGTAGTTTGGTTTTTCCCAACCTACTCCTGCTACTCTCTCCACTTGGAGCTCAACTATGTAGTCGAAGCACAGAACCACATGATCACTAGCTCCCAGGGGCCTTTCATACATGATATCCTCGATGTCCGAACTACTCAAGGTGAATACAAGGTCCAGTCTTGCTGGTTCATCCTCTTCTCTCTCTCTGGTAGTGTCTCTAACGTGTTGATGCATGAGGTTTTCCAGTACCACATCCATCATCTTGGCTCTCCATGTTTCGGGACCCTCATGGGACTCCAGGTTTTCCCAGTCAATCTCCTTGTGATTGAAATCACCCATAACTAGTAACTTTGCTCCCCCCATGTGTGCTCTCCTGGCCACCTCGGCTAGTGTGTCGACCATTGCTCTGTTGCTCTCATCGTATTCTTCTCTTGGCCTCCTGCAGTTCTGTGGTGGGTTGTACATTACTGCAATGTGTGTGTGTGTGTGTGTGTGTGTGTGTGTGTGTGTGTGTGTGTGTGTGTGTGTGCCCAGCAATAATGCTCCTCACTTCTAAGTATCCATACTACTAATAAAATACCAATAGTAATTCTAACACTTATCCATACTACTAATAAATGCCAATGATAATACTAGTAATTCTAAAACTTACCAATAGTAATTCTAACACTTATCCATACTACTAATAAAATCCATACTACTAATAAAATACCAATAGTAATACTAGTAATTTTAAAACTTAGCCTCTCTCAGCTTCTACAATTGCTAGTGCTTGTGCTAGTGTGTGTGTGCCCAGAAATAATGCTGCTCACTTCTAAGTATCCATACTACTAATAAAATACCAATAGCAATACTAGTAATTCTAAAACTTATCCATACTACTAATAAAATACCAATAGTAATACTAGTAATTCTAAAACTTAGCCTCTCTCAACTTCTACAAGTGTCTACATTTGTGCTAGTGTGTGTGTGTGTGCGTGTGTCTGACGGTTACCCCTCGCTAGCTACTCACTTCCCTCTCCTCATGCACTCACCCAAACCTGTCTCCACCTTATCTACGCTGTTTCTACTCTAATTCTGGTAATAGCTTGCAGGAGTGAGTGACCAATATCTAAAAGTGTGCTGAGACCAGAATTTGACAACATGCAACCGCAGTAAGTGAGAAGTACTTGCAGTGGTGGCAGAGGGGCGATGACAAGTTGTCAGTTACTGATCGCTTGTCGTACACGTAGGTGTACTCACCTAGTTACTCACCTAGTTGAGGTTGCAGGGGCCGAGTCCAAGCTCCTGGCCCCGCTTCTTCACTGGTCGCTATTAGGTCACTCTCCCTGAACCGTGAGCTTTATCATACCTCTTCTTACAGCTATGTATGGATCCCGCCTCCGGTACATCGCTCCCCAAACTATTCCACTTACTGACTACTCTGTGACTGAAGAAATACATCCTAACATCCCTGTGATTCATCTGTGTCTTCAACTTCCAACTGTGTCCCCGTGTTGCTGTGTCCGATCTCTGGAACATTCTGTCTTTGTCCACCTTGTCAATACCTCTCAGTATTTTGTATGTCGTTATCATGTCTCCCCTACCTCTCCTGTCCTCCAGTGTCGTCAGGTTGATTTCCCTTAACCTCTCCACGTAGGACATACCCCTTAGCTCTGGGACTAGTCATGTTGCAAACCTTTGCACTCTCTCTAGTTTCTTTACATGCTTGGCTAGGTGTGGGTTCCAGACTGGTGCCGCATACTCCAATATGGGCCTAACGTACACGGTGTACAGGGTCCTGAACGATTCCTTATTAAGATGTCAGAATGCTGTTCTGAGGTTTGCTAGGCGCCCATATGCTGCAGCAGTTATTTGGTTGATGTGCGCTTCAGGAGATGTGCCTGGTGTTATGTGTGTGTGTGTGTGTGTGTGCGTGTGTGTGTGTGCGTGCGCGCTCTCTCGCTGATGTGTCTTAGATTACTAACGTATTTTTTATTCAGCCATTTGTGTGTTAACAGAAAGTGAGTCCTAGCTCTTAGTAATACCTCATTCAGTCTGCTGAAGTAAAATACAACTTTATTTCTCAAATCTTCTCCTGAGTTCACTTGTATTGTGTCACCGCTCACTTCTTCACCACCCCAATACTGAGTAAATATTTCCTAACACCCTTGCTGAGAATATGGATGTGTATATACCTTACGTCGACTCTTCTTACTTATTCCTTGGTAAGGAACACATTCTTGTCTGTCCTGTTTGAGCCCAGGAATATATTATACGTTGCGATCATATTCTATTGTTTATCGTTCCTTCATACCTCATTCTGCTTGGCTCATTTCCTGCTTAGATGAACAGAATAAAAAAGAGAAGACTTGTTTTTATTTCACATTTCGAAGTTTCACAGCGTTTATAGAGCATTTGCTGACATGTCTGAATTTCCAGGTACTTTGTGCATGTTGTGTTGAAGCTCATAAATTACAATAATTTTAAATCAGTTTCTTTGAACTTATTCGCGTTCTTCATTATGTTTTATTGAGTAATCATACGTAATCATACGTAATATTGGGTGGCACATACGAGGTAAATAATGCTAGAAACTGACTTCCTCGAGGTTCCTCAATGTCACCCTTGTTTGGAGGCTCAGCCTGGGCTTCTGATGTCTGCTTCTGAGGTGGGGGTCCGCATTATGTTTAGTCTTAGGAAAATGATTAGAGAAAAAAAATACCTAAGTCGTTGTCACTTAAGAAGTTATTACACTGTTCTCGGTCTCGTTTACCTGTATGCCAGTTCCACAACTTCGGCTTTGTTGTGTTTGAACTCCAGTTACTATTTAGTCCGCCGTTCCTCAAGTCTCTCCAGAATTATGCCGGAGCTCTTCTCTGTCGATCTCATGGTGGGCCAAATTCTAATTCAGAATGCCAGCACTTTCTTCATGTGTTAGTGAAGTAATTGGCTTGGTTGGTAGCGTCCTCAGCTCACGCCCTGAGGGTCCGGGATCGATTCCCAGCAAGGGAATGTTCCCTTTCACCTGTTGTCCCTGTTCACTTAGCAGTAAGTAGGTACCTGGGCGTCAACCAACTGTTGTGGGTCGTATCCTGCGGGACAAGATTAAACTGAGTTTCCTGAAATGCTCTACATAATCAGAGACTTTCTGTACAGAATATCAGTGAAATAAACTAGGTCGGTAACAGTTGAATTTTGTAGAAATAATAATAATTATTATCATAATCATCAACGTCATTATCATCTTGGATAATCAGATTAAACATTACAGAAATCTGCGGTGTTTACCGCGCACGTTTCACTACCTCTTCATAGCTGTACAGGAGGCTTGGATAGCAACAGCGTACTTCAGTCACTTCACTCAAATCCAAGATGCTGAAACTGAGTCCAGAGCAGGGCCCTGCGTTTTTTTCCTGACAACTCGGCCGAGACAAAGTTCCAATGGAGGGGCTCCAAGCTTTCCATGAGCTGGACGCAGGTATTGTCTGACTCAACAAGCTCGTGAAGCACCAATTGTACGGTAAGCGAGAATACCTTGAAGACAGAGAAAACCTACCTCAGCCACTTAACTCACGGACTTTGTGGCCCGTGCACCCGTACAGATCCTTGCAACGAATACGACGTTACATTTGCAAGGATGACTGCCTGGGCCAGGGTGCTGAGCGACCTACCAGATGTTGATGAAGACTGGAAAAAACCTGACACAGTCTATGTACAAACTGGATATACCCATTACTGCTGTGACACCCACGAACACGTGAACGTCACACAATAAAGAACAACGTAGGCAGAACAATGAAAGAACTGAAGGTGGAACAATGCGCCAAGCATGTTCTAGGGAGTGCGCCTCCTGTGCGCGCAGTTGCACCCACGAGTCTTCTAAGTTACGAACTTCCACCACAGTTACCTCAGCTTCGTGAAAAAAGTATACCCACATTTACTGCACGAGTATATATACAGATACTTATCTTGTATACATGCTTAAAAATATATTTGATAAGTCCGATTCCTCCTTATGGAAATGAAAAGTTAGAAAAATCAATGATAACATAATAAGAAACAATTTTATTAATATCTAGAAATATAGGAAATAAAACGCCTAAACCTGAAATCAATCTTACCTGAAGCAAAGAATGAAAAATGAAAAATGTAAATAATTAGTGACTCAAAGCTAATACGTACACAATAAGTGAATAATGGGAGGGGGGGGGGTCACGCTGATGTGCTGGGCACGTAGTTCTGTGGTGGTTTTCAACGCTGAGCCGTTGTTGATTTCGAGGAGGGGTTCACAGGTGAACATGGTTGTTGTGACACGAAGTAAATAAAGAGTGACCCAAACACGAGTAGGGATTCAAGACAACCTTCCGAAGCAGTAGAGTGGCCAGTCGTGAACCACAGTGACTCTCTGGTGGGGTAATAACTGGAGAACACTTGTAGGATGGTGTGTAGCTTATTGCGTGCTAGCTACGAGTGGAAAGGGACCAGTTTAGGTACAAATGCCAGATTAAGTCACAGATCTATGCCAAGATTTAAAAAAGAAATGGTGAGGATAAATATGATCATGTTACTTTACATAAGTCTAAAGTAGATCGGGTTGAATTACTAGAATATAAGCCTATAGAAGAGTGAAGCTCTTGTTTAAACTATATATTATTAAAAGATGTAGATTGGATATTAACAGATTTGATGGGAGCCGAAAGTCAAGTGACTGGCAACTGGTCTGAGGGACACATGTAAACTCCCACCTGGTGGAGAGGAGGGGAGTAACGGTAATGACTCACGGAATTGTAATGACACGATTGCAAACAAACCATACCCCGGCCGGGATTGAACCCGCGGTCAGAGACGGGCTGGAGTTTTGAGACTCTCTGTCCGCGGGTTCAATCCCGGCCGGGGTATGGTTAGTAACGGTAATGATGCACACACCTAACATAACAAGCTGACTGCCAAACAAACTACCACTACCACTACCACTCATTCATACTTCCACTCCTATGTAATGAACTTTTCCCTCACAGGCAGTGCGGTATACCTTTTCCTTAAATTTCATGATTAAGTGAAATTTAAACCACACACATCCATTATCACGTAAAAATCACATTTGGTTTTATGCCCCTCTTCGTCCTCCTCCTCCTCCTCCTCTCCCTCACACTACCTTCACCGATTTTCATCTTCCTTATTCTTCTTCCTCCTCTTTTCTAAGGAAGGTAATGGGTAACTATTTTGTATAATTACTTCCCATTCACTGTGTAAGTGGTTAGGTTAGCTTGCCCAGTTACTATCCACTCACTGAGCGGACGGGCATTCTGTACAGTTAATTCCCACTCAATCAATATCATATTGGATCTATATGCACGTATGAAATATATTTGCAAATATTTTATTTACGTCGTGTTTAATAACGCATCGCTCGACGGGAAAAAATCCCTAAAGCGGAGTTTCGATATTTTTTTCTCTTTCTACAAAGCTTTCGTTTGTAATTTCTTCAAATTTTCAGCTTCAAATTTTCAGTGCTGGTTTAGGATATACAAGGAAAGGCCAAGGTCACATTCACACATCTTAATATATGCACAAATTCCCTAAATTTGAAATTTCCCCCCGCAAAGTTACTTTAAAGTTCAGCTAGATACAAAATCCTAAGTATATATCTCAGTACCTGGCACTTAGTAACTAAATATTGTCTCTGTCTTCTGCGTCGCTTGAAATTTAATCGTTACTCAGTGGCTAGTGTTTCCCGCCACTGCACTAGCATACTTTGTCTAAAATAATCATTTTCAAAGTGGGCAAGCCATTAAACTCTGCCTAAAAAAGATTAAGCCACCACCTGAGCAGAGAAATTGTAAATCTCTCTTTCTCTCTCTACATATATATATATATATATATATATATATATATATATATATATATATATATATATATATATATATATATATATATATATATACATATATATATATATATATATATATATATATATATATATATATATATATATATATATATATATATATATATATATATATATATATATATACACATATATGTTGTGCTGGTCACTTAGCAAGAACTTATTTAAAATAAGGTTCTTTCTAAAATTTTCTCTTATGTGTTTAAAGATATATTTTTTTCATTTATGTTAACATAAAAAGATGAGGTGAATCATAGAATTGATGAGGGAAAAAGAGTGAGTGGTGCACTTAGGAGTCTGTGGAGACAAAGAACTTTGTCCTTGGAGGCAAAGAGGGGAATGTATGAGAGTATAGTTTTACCAACGCTCTTATATGGGTGTGAAGCGTGGGTGATGAATGTTGCAGCGAGGAGAAGGCTGGAGGCAGTGGAGATGTCATGTCTGAGGGCAATGTGTGGTGTGAATATAATGCAGAGAATTCGTAGTTTGGAAGTTAGGAGGAGGTGCGGGATTACCAAAACTGTTTGTCCAGAGGGCTGAGGAAGGGTTGTTGAGGTGGTTCGGACATGTAGAGAGAATGGAGCGAAACAGAATGACTTCAAGAGTGTATCAGTCTGTAGTGGAAGGAAGGCGGGGTAGGGGTCGGCCTAGGAAGGGTTGGAGGGAGGGGGTAAAGGAGGTTTTGTGTGCGAGGGGCTTGGACTTCCAGCAGGCATGCGTGAGCGTGTTTGATAGGAGTGAATGGAGACAAATGGTTTTTAATACTTGACGTGCTGTTGGAGTGTGAGCAAAGTAACATTTATGAAGGGATTCAGGGAAACCGGCAGGCCGGACTTGAGTCCTGGAGATGGGAAGTACAGTGCCTGCACTCTGAAGGAGGGGTGTTAATGTTGCAGTTTAAAAACTGTAGTGTAAAGCACCCTTCTGGCAAGACAGTGATGGAGTGAATGATGGTGAAAGTTTTTCTTTTTCGGGCCACCCTGCCTTGGTGGGAATCGGCCGGTGTGATAATAAAAAAAATATAACCTTAGAAAACTTCCATAAGAACATAAGAAACAAGTAACACTGCAGCAGGTCTACTGGCCCGTGCGAGGCAGGTCCAAACCTCATACCGGCTTAAAATGACCCAACCTAGTCAGGTCAGGTCACATTCACTTAAGGAAGGAGCACTGCATCAGACCTATTAGCACAAGCTAGTCAGGTCCAACTCACACCCACCCACACTCACTCATGTAGTTATCTAACCTATTTTTAAAACTACACAACGTTTTAGCTTCTATGACGGTAGTCGGGAGTTTGTTTCACTCATCCACAACTCTATTACCAAACCAATGCTTTCCTATATCGTTTCTGAGCCTGAATTTTTCCAATTTAAAACCAGTGCTGCGAGTCCTGTCTTGGCTAGATATTTTTAGCACGCTATTTACATTCCCTTTATTTATTACTGTTTTCCATTTATACACCTCAATCATATCCCCTCTAATTCTACGCCTTTCTAGAGAGTGTAGATTCAGGGCCCTCAGTCTATCTTCATAGAAAAGATTTCTAATGGGATCAACTTTGTCATCCTACTTTGTATGTTTTCCAGAGCATTTATATCCATTCTGTAATACGGTGACCAGAACTGTGCAGCATAATTTAGATGAGGCCTAACCAAAGATATACAGAGTCGAAGAACAACCTGAGGACTCCTATTATTTATGCTTCTTGATATGAAGCCAAGGATTCTGATCGCTTTATTGCAAACACTTATGCACTGTTTGTTTGGTTTAAGATTACTGCTAACCAGATTTCCCAAATCCTTTTCGCAATCAGTAATATTAAGATCTACATTATTTAGCTTATATGTGGTATGGATATTTTCCTGTCCAATGTTTAGAACTTTGCATTTGTCTATATTTAACTGCATCTGTCACTTCTCCGACCACTGCATCAGGCTATTCAAATAGGCAAACTTATTTATGTTTATTCCTTCATCTATGTCGTTTATGTAGATTGTGAACAACAAGGAGCCCAACACTGACCCCTGTGGAACACTGCTAGTGACTCTTCCATTTCTCCCCATTTATGCAAACTCTTTGCTGCCTGTCTGTCAACCATGCTTGAAAAAAATTCTCCTCCTATTCCGTGTGCCTTAATTTTCCATAATAGTCTCTGATGTGGGACTGTCAAAAGCCTTCCTGAAGTCCATATACACAATATCATATTCATTACCAAGATCTACCTCCTCAAATTCCTTACTGAAAAATGTTAATAAATTCGTAAGGCTCCTAGGAACGCTCTTTTGTAAAACCGTGCTGAGATTCATTAATCAATTTATGCCTTTCATGACGGCTACGAATTGCCTCTGCAATTATTGATTCCATAAATTTTCCCACTATGGCGGTTAGGCTTATTGGTCTATTGTTCGAAGATAAGGAACTGTCACCTGCCTTGTAAATAGGTATTACATTTACCATTTTCCATTTATCTTGCACTATGCCAGTTTGTAGTGATAAGTTGAAAAGATTAGCCAAAGGTTTGCTAAGCTCTTCTTTACATTCCTTTAGAACCCTTGCATACAGTTCATCAGGGCCCAGGGATTTGTTAGGTTTTAATTTATCTGTTTGTCCGAGAACCATGTCACTTGTGACCCTAATCGTTCATAGTTTATTATCGTCATGTTCTACATAATTTATTATTTCTGGGATATCGCTAGTATCTTCCTGTGTAAAAACTGAGAGGAAGTAAGTGTTAAAAATTCTACACATTTCCTTATCACTGTCGGTGAGCTGACCAGAGTAACATTTAAGTGGACCTATCTTGCCCCTAATCTTACTTTTGTATACCTGAAAGAAACCTTTTGGGGTAGTTTTCAATTCCCTTGTTACTTTAACTTCATAATTTCTCTTTGCTTTTCTTATTTCCTTTTTTATTTCTCTCTTTAACTGAATATATACTGATTTCTTAACTGACCTTCTCCTCTTTTGGTTCACCTATATATGCCTCTCTTCTGATCAGTGAGATGTTTTAATTTATTATTTATAAATTTAGGATTATTTTTCTTTAATCTGAATTCCCTATTCGGAACATAAGTTGTCTGAGCAGCTAGAACTATGCTCTGGAAAACGTCATATCGGCAGCCGTGACCACCTACCTGACCCATAGTCAGATCATTCTTGTTCAACCCGCCCAGGTAATTTCTCAGTCCTATGAAATCAGCCATACCCTTATTATAACAAGCGCAATTTAATTTAGTCTAATCCAAATAAATATATTTTAGATAAGTTTACAATAATTTAATAATAAAGAAACCTCTGTGAAATATTGCATACACAAATATTTGCTTTCCTTATTCGGCAAGAAGAGCGTTGATATTTAAGTCAAAATCGCAAGTTTTACTTATTCGGCACGACACACACACACACACGCACACAGTTCAGACATCACATCACTTACGAGAGGCCCCTTGGAGTTAGCGATCACGTGGTTCTGAGTATTGATTATGTATTAGAGTTACAAGTGGAGAAGGTAACAGGAATTGAATGGGAAAATCCAAACTATGAAAGGGGGGACTACACAGGTATGAGGAACTTCCTGCAGGAGGTTCAGTGGGGCAGTGAACTAGTAGGAAAATCAGCAAACGAGATGATGGAATATGTAGCAACAAAGTGCAAGGAGGCAGAGGAAAGGTTTGTTCCCAAGGGAAACAGAAATAATAAGAAGACTAAAGTGAGTCCTTGGTTTACCCGAAAGTGTAGGGAGGCAAAAACTAAGTGCACCAGAGAATGGAAAAGGTACAGGAGGCAAAGGACCCAGGAAAATAAGGAGATTAGTAGAAGAGCCAGAAACGAGTATGCAGAGATAAGGAGGGAGGCCCAGCGACAGTACAAGAACGACGTAGCATCGAAAGTCAAGTCTGACATGAAACTGCTGTATAGCCACATTAGGAGGAAGACAACAGTCAAAGACCAGGTGATAAGGCTGAGGAAAGAAGGTGGAGAACTCACAAGAAACTATCAAGAGGTATGTGAGGAGCTCAACATGAGATTTAATTAAGGAAGTATTTACAGTGGAGACAGGAAGGCCTCTGGGGGAACAGAGCAGATGGGGACACCAGCAAGGAATATACCAACAAGTGTTGGATGACATAAATACAAATCAGGAGGAGGTGAAGAAGCTGCTAAGGGACATCGATACCTCAAAGGCAATGGGACCGGACAACATCTCCCCGTGGGTCCTTAGAGAGGGAGCGGATATGCTGTGTGTGCCAATTACCACAATCTTCAACACATCCCTGGAAACTGGGCAACTACCTGAGGTATGGAAGACGGCAAATGTAGTTCCCATTTTTAGAAAAGGAGATAGAAAAGAGGCACTAAACTATAGACCTGTGTCACTGACGTGTATAGAATGCAGAGTTATGGAGAAGATTATCAGGAGGAGAGTGGTGGAGCACCTGGAACGTAACAACAGTATAATCGCCAACCAGCACGGATTCATGGAAGGAAAATCCTGTGTCACAAACCTTCTGGAGTTTCATGATAAAGTAACAGAAGTAAGACACGAGAGAGAGGGGTGGGTTGATTGCATCTTCTTGGACTGCAAGAAGGCCTTCGACACAGTTCCTCACAAGAGATTAGTGCAGAAGCTAGAGGATCAGGCGCATATAACAGGAAGGGCACTGCAGTGGATCAGAGAATACCTGACAGGGAGGCAATAACGAGTCATGGTACGTAATGAGGTATCGCAGTGGGCACCTGTGACGAGCGGGGTCCCACAGGGGTCGGTCCTAGGACCAGTACTATTTTTGATATATGTGAACGACATGATGGAAGGGTTAGACTCAGAAGTGTCCCTGTTCGCAGACGATGTGAAGTTAATGAGGAGAATTGAATCAGATGAGGATCAAGCAGGACTTCAAAAAGGCCTGGACAGACTGGACACCTGGTCCAGCAACTGGCTTCTCGAATTTAACCCCGCCAAATGCAAAGTCATGAATATAGGGGAAGGGCACAGAAGACCGCAGACGGAGTATAGGCTAGGTGGCCAAAGACTGCAAACCTCGATCAAGGAGAAAGATCTTGGGGTAAGTATAACACCGAGCATGTCTCCGGAAGCACACATCAACCAGATAACTGCTGCAGCATATGGGCGCCTGGCAAACCTGAGAACAGCGTTCCGATATCTTAGCAAGGAGTCGTTCAAGACACTACACCATGTACGTGAGGTCCATACTGGAGTATGCAGCACCTATTTGGAACCTGCACTTGATCAAGCACGTCAATAAATTAGAGAAAGTGCAAAGGTTTGCGACAAGGTTAGTTCCAGAGCTAAGGGAAATATCCTATGAAGAAAGATTAAGGAAAATCGGCCTGGAAGACAGGAGGGTCAGGGGAGACATGATAACGACATATAAAATACTGCGCGGAATAGACAAGGTGGACAAAGACGGGATGTTCCAGGGAAGGGACACAGAAACAAGAGGTCACAATTGGAAGTTGAAGACTCAGATGAGTCAGAGGGATGTTAGGAAGTATTTCTTCAGTCATAGAGTTGTCAGGCAGTGGAATAGCCTAAAATGGGACGTAGTGGAGGCGGGAACCATACATAGTTTTAAGACGAGGTTTGATAAAGCTCATGGAGCAGGGAGAGAGAGGACCCCGTAGCAACCGGTGAAGAGGCGGGGTCAGGAGCTAGGACTCGATCCCTGCAACCACAAATAGGTGAGTACAAATAGGCTAGTACAAACACACATACACATACACAATTACACACACACATTATATATATATATATTTTTTTTTTTTTTTATTATCACACCGGCCGATTCCCACCAAGGCAGGGTGGCCCGAAAAAGAAAAACTTTCACCATCATTCACTCCATCACTGTCTTGCCAGAAGGGTGCTTTACACTACAGTTTTTAAACTGCAACATTAACACCCCTCCTTCAGAGTGCAGGCACTGTACTTCCCATCTCCAGGACTCAAGTCCGGCCTGCCGGTTTCCCTGAATCCCTTCATAAATGTTACTTTGCTCACACTCCAACAGCACGTCAAGTATTAAAAACCATTTGTCTCCATTCACTCCTATCAAACACGCTCACGCATGCCTGCTGGAAGTCCAAGCCCCTCGCACACAAAACCTCCTTTACCCCCTCCCTCCAACCCTTCCTAGGCCGACCCCTACCCCGCCTTCCTTCCACTACAGACTGATACACTCTTGAAGTCATTCTGTTTCGCTCCATTCTCTCTACATATATATATATATATATATATATATATATATATATATATATATATATATATACATATATATATATATATATATATATATATATATAGCTACAGTTAGAGTAAGAGGTAGATGGGAAA
Source organism: Cherax quadricarinatus (assembly GCF_038502225.1). Lineage (NCBI taxonomy): Eukaryota > Metazoa > Arthropoda > Malacostraca > Decapoda > Parastacidae > Cherax > Cherax quadricarinatus. The sequence goes on along the minus strand of NC_091293.1, from coordinate 63,202,609 downwards.
AGAGGAAGGTGGCAACAACAAGTAAGAGGGAGGTGAAAGTGTATAAACTAAGGGAGGAGGAAGTTCGGGTGAGATATAAGCGACTATTGGCAGAAAGGTGGGCTAGTGCAAAGATGAGTAGTGGGGGGGTTGAAGAGCGTTGGAATAGTTTTAAAAATGCAGTATTAGAATGTGGGGCAGAAGTTTGTGGTTATAGGAGGGTGGGGGCAGGAGGAAAGAGGAGTGATTGGTGGAATGATGAAGTAAAGGGTGTGATAAAAGAGAAAAAGGTAGCTTATGAGAGGTTTTTACAAAGCAGAAGTGTTATAAGAAGAGCAGAGTATATGGAGAGTAAAAGAAAGGTGAAGAGAGTGGTGAGAGAGTGCAAAAGGAGAGCAGATGATAGAGTGGGAGAGGCACTGTCAAGAAATTTTAATGAAAATAAGAAAAAATTTTGGAGTGAGTTAAACAAGTTAAGAAAGCCTAGGGAAAATATGGATTTGTCAGTTAAAAACAGAGTAGGGGAGTTAGTAGATGGGGAGATGGAGGTATTGGGTAGATATCGAGAATATTTTGAGGAACTTTTAAATGTTAAGGAAGAAACAGAGGCAGTAATTTCATGCACTGGTCAGGGAGGTATACCATCTTTTAGGAGTGAAGAAGAGCAGAATGTAAGTGTGGGGGAGGTACGTGAGGCATTACGTAAAATGAAAGGGGGTAAAGCAGCTGGAACTGATGGGATCATGACAGAAATGTTAAAAGCAGGGGGGGATATAGTGTTGGAGTGGTTGGTACTTTTGTTTAATAAATGTATGAAAGAGAGGAAGGTACCTAGGGATTGGCGGAGAGCATGTATAGTCCCTTTATATAAAGGGAAAGGGGACAAAAGAAACTGTAAAAATTATAGAGGAATAAGCTTACTGAGTATACCAGGAAAAGTGTACGGTAGGGTTATAATTGAAAGAATTAGAGGTAAGACAGAATGTAGGATTGCGGATGAGCAAGGAGGTTTCAGAGTGGGTAGGGGATGTGTAGATCAGGTGTTTACATTGAAGCATATATGTGAACAGTATTTAGATAGAGATAGGGAAGTTTTTATTGCATTTATGGATTTAGAAAAGGCATATGATAGAGTGGATAGAGGAGCAATGTGGCAGATGTTGCAAGTATATGGAATAGGTGGTAAGTTATTAAATGCTGTAAAGAGTTTTTATGAGGATAGTGAGGCTCAGGTTAGGGTGTGTAGAAGAGAGGGAGACTACTTCCCGGTAAAAGTAGGTCTTAGACAGGGATGTGTAATGTCACCATGGTTGTTTAATATATTTATAGATGGGGTTGTAAAGGAAGTAAATGCTAGGGTGTTCGGGAGAGGGGTGGGATTAAATTTTGGGGAATCAAATTCAAAATGGGAATTGACACAGTTACTTTTTGCTGATGATACTGTGCTTATGGGAGATTCTAAAGAAAAATTGCAAAGGTTAGTGGATGAGTTTGGGAATGTGTGTAAAGGTAGAAAGTTGAAAGTGAACATAGAAAAGAGTAAGGTGATGAGGGTGTCAAATGATTTAGATAAAGAAAAATTGGATATCAAATTGGGGAGGAGGAGTATGGAAGAAGTGAATGTTTTCAGATACTTGGGAGTTGACGTGTCGGCGGATGGATTTATGAAGGATGAGGTTAATCATAGAATTGATGAGGGAAAAAAGGTGAGTGGTGCGTTGAGGCATATGTGGAGTCAAAAAACGTTATCTATGGAGGCAAAGAAGGGAATGTATGAAAGTATAGTAGTACCAACACTCTTATATGGGTGTGAAGCTTGGGTGGTAAATGCAGCAGCGAGGAGACGGTTGGAGGCAGTGGAGATGTCCTGTTTAAGGGCAATGTGTGGTGTAAATATTATGCAGAAAATTCGGAGTGTGGAAATTAGGAGAAGGTGTGGAGTTAATAAAAGTATTAGTCAGAGGGCAGAAGAGGGGTTGTTGAGGTGGTTTGGTCATTTAGAGAGAAGGGATCAAAGTAGAATGACATGGAAAGCATATAAATCTATAGGGGAAGGAAGGCGGGGTAGGGGTCGTCCTCGAAAGGGTTGGAGAGAGGGGGTAAAGGAGATTTTGTGGGCAAGGGGCTTGGACTTCCAGCAAGCGTGCGTGAGCGTGTTAGATAGGAGTGAATGGAGACGAATGGTACTTGGGACCTGACGATCTGTTGGAGTGTGAGCAGGGTAATATTTAGTGAAGGGATTCAGGGAAACCGGTTATTTTCATATAGTCGGACTTGAGTCCTGGAAATGGGAAGTACAATGCCTGCACTTTAAAGGAGGGGTTTGGGATATTGGCAGTTTGGAGGGATATGTTGTGTATCTTTATATGTATATGCTTCTAGACTGTTGTATTCTGAGCACCTCTGCAAAAACAGTGATAATGTGCGAGTGTGGTGAAAGTGTTGAATGATGATGAAAGTATTTTCTTTTTGGGAATTTTCTTTCTTTTTTGGGTCACCCTGCCTCGGTGGGAGATGGCCGACTTGTTGAAAAAAAAAAAAAAAAAAAATATATATATATATATATATATATATATATATATATATATATATATATATATATATATATATATATATATATATATATATATATATATATATATATATATATACATATATATATTATGTAAGCAGGAAGGCGTTTGGGAAGTGCGTAATGTGAGGGGTCAGGTGGGTGAAAAACGGTCTAGTGAGTAAGAGACTGACTGATGCATACACGAAGCACTACATACATTACTTTGTGTAAAAATCACAATATAGAGCACACTACGCACATTATATAACACATTTAGCATTTCAATAAAACACAATGTACAACATTATACTCAAAATGCATCACAAATACAAACTGCATATTACACGCAACATAATATAAATACCCACAGTGTTTATATTATGTTCACTCACTGTGGGTGTTCCCACCATGTAATTCTCATACACAACAGTGTTAACTCACTGTGAGTGTTCCCACCATGTAATTCTCATACACAACAGTGTTCACTCACTGTGGGTGTTCCCACCATGTAATTCTCATACACAACAGTGTTCACTCACTGTGGGTGTTCCCACCATGTAATTCTCATACACTACAGTGTTCACTCACTGTGGGTGTTCCCACCATGTAATTCTCATACACAACAGTGTTCACTCACTGTGGGTGTTCCCACCATGTAATTCTCATACACAACAGTGTTCACTCACTGTGGGTGTTCCCACCATGTAATTCTCATACACAACAGTGTTCACTCACTGTGGGTGTTCCCACCATGTAATTCTCATACACAACAGTGTTCACTCACTGTGGGTGTTCCCACCATGTAATTCTCATACACTACAGTGTTCACTCACTGTGGGTGTTCCCACCATGTAATTCTCATACACAACAGTGTTCACTCACTGTGGGTGTTCCCACCATGTAATTCTCATACACTACAGTGTTCACTCACTGTGGGTGTTCCCACCATGTAATTCTCATACACAACAGTGTTCACTCACTGTGGGTGTTCCCACCATGTAATTCTCATACACTACAGTGTTCACTCACTGTGGCTGTTCCCACCATGTAATTCTCATACACAACAGTGTTCACTCACTGTGGGTGTTCCCACCATGTAATTCTCATACACAACAGTGTTCACTCACTGTGGGTGTTCCCACCATATAACTATCATACACAACAGTGTTCACTCACTGTGGGTGTTCCCACCATGTAACTATCATACACAACAGTGTTCACTCACTGTCTGTGTTCCCACCATGTAATTATCATACACAACAGTGTTCACTCACTGTGGGTGTTCCCACCATGTAACTATCATACACAACAGTGTTCACTCACTGTGGGTGTTCCCACCATGTAACTATCATACACAACAGTGTTCACTCACTGTGGGTGTTCCCACCATGTAACTATCATACACAACAGTGTTCACTCACTGTGGGTGTTCCCACCATGTAACTATCATACACAACAGTGTTCACTCACTGTGGGAGTCCCACCATGTAACTATCATACACAACAGTGTTCACTCACTGTGGGTGTTCCCACCATGTTACTATCATACACAACAGTGTTCACTCACTGTGGCAGTCCCACCATGTAATTCTCATACACAACGGTGTTCACTCACTGTGGGTGTTCCCACCATGTAACTATCATACACAACAGTGTTCACTCACTGTGGGTGTTCCCACCATATAACTATCATACACAACAGTGTTCACTCACTGTGGGTGTTCCCACCATATAACTATCATACACAACAGTGTTCACTCACTGTGGGTGTTCCCACCATGTAACTATCATACACAACAGTGTTCACTCACTGTGGGTGTTCCCACCATGTAACTATCATACACAACAGTGTTCACTCACTGTGGGTGTTCCCACCATGTAACTATCATACACAGCAGTGTTCACTCACTGTGGGTGTTCCCACCATGTAACTATCATTCACAACAGTGTTCACTCACTGTGGGTGTTCCCACCATGTAACTATCATTCACAACAGTGTTCGCTCACTGTGGGTGTTCCCACCATGTAACTATCATACACAACAGTGTTCACTCACTGTGGGTGTTCCCACCATGTAACTATCATTCACAACAGTGTTCACTCACTGTGGGTGTTCCCACCATGTAACTATCATTCACAACAGTGTTCACTCACTGTGGGTGTTCCCACCATGTAACTATCATACACAACAGTGTTCACTCACTGTGGGTGTTCCCACCATGTAACTATCATACACAACAGTGTTCACTCACTGTGGGTGTTCCCACGATGTTACTATCATACACAACAGTGTTCACTCACTGTGGGTGTTCCCACCATGTAACTATCATGCACAACAGTGTTCACTCACTGTGGGTGTTCCCACCATGTAACTATCATTCACAACAGTGTTCACTCACTGTGGGTGTTCCCACCATGTAACTATCATTCACAACAGTGTTCACTCACTGTGGGTGTTCCCACCATGTAACTATCATGCACAACAGTGTTCACTCACTGTGGGTGTTCCCACCATGTAACTATCATTCACAACAGTGTTCACTCACTGTGGGTGTTCCCACCATGCAATTTGCAACGCTTAACGCATTGTACAAAACACACATTATGCAACACACAATACGCTTCACACAAACCAAGATTTGCAATAAAAATCCACAACAAATTACTTGTACACATAACACAACACACTACACTCAACAACACACTCTACACCTACACATCTCAGCAATATCATTTACTGTGACTTACGATGTAATGTTTACCACAAGAAGCACAAGATCAAAGTTACAAGTGAAAAAGTATAAAAAGAAGGTAGAGAAATTTACTCTAAAACAAATCTGGAGGACAGGGGTTGGCTTTGCCAAGAAGGTGCAATCTCCTAAATTGTGTGGAATTACGCGCGGAAATGCTTTTAGAAGGATACGATATTTTATACCGATACCTGCTTGTGTTTCTTGTGAAAATAAACAAACCGATTTGCTTATTGCTGTTTGTATATATTCGGGATTTTTGTTTTGTTTTTGTTTTATAGATGCTCGTGCAGTAAGGAATGATGTTGAAAATTGTCTTAGTATGCCGGCAGTAAATTCAACTATTTAAAATAGGTATTTATCAGCCCGGTGAGTCGAGTTATGTTGTCTGATACACTCTCTCTGTTCCTCTGTCTCTCTCTCTCTGTCTGTTTCTCTCTGTCTCGTCTCTGTCTGTCTGTCTGTCTGTCTGTCTGTCTCTCTCTCTCTCTCTCTCTCTCTCTCTCTCTCTCTCTCTCTCTCTCTCTCTCTCTCTATCCATGCCTCCTCCCTCTCGCACTTAGTTAGCTCATGTAGGATCGAGCTTCAACCGCCCCCAAGCTGAAACACCCAAACGGGTTTAACACATCATATGAATAATAATAATAATAATAATAATAATAATAATAATAATAATAATAATAATAATAATAATAATAATAATAATAATAATAATCCACAGATAACCTGCACATAGGAGAGTGAAACTTCTGACGACGTTTCGGTCCTACTTGGACTACTAACTATTCACACAGAAGCGCGAAGGGAAGGGTGCCAGTATACATTATATACAAAAGAGTGACGGGACGGGGAGAAAGAAAGGATGTAGGTGTGTGACCAGTTAATGATCCAAATCATACTGAAACGTTTCATTCTCCTCTGTGCGAGTTATGTGCGTATTGTTCCAATCCACTTCTAATCTTGTCCACTTCTGAGAAGTGGACAAGGTTCTAATGCTCTGTTTATTCATGTGAGAGATTTTAGCCATCCAATTGATTTTCAAGAGGCAGAGAAAGTTACATCAAACAGGTCCATGGTTGAGACAAATATAATAGAATCTAGTTTCATAAAAAAAATATAGTTCGGAAATTATTATGAATATTATTGCTTTAGGATTATACATATTGCATTTATTTATAACCGATAAAATTGGGGAAGAATTAAAATACATTAGACAAGTTAAAAAAAACCTTAAAGCTTGGATTGAATATAAGGTATGTTTGACAGGTCTTTGACCACCTACCTACATCGTCATAAAAAGGTCAGGTGCTGTAAGCTGACCGCGAGGTGTAATCTCCTCCTTATATGCCTTTCTGTTTATCTTTTATTTGTACAGTTCCTGGATAATGTGAGAAATCATGAAAGTACTTGGAATATATATATATATATATATATATATATATATATATATATATATATATATATATATATATATACATATATATATATATAACTAGGGATCCCAGGGCAGCTAGTTTTCTGTTCCAGCGGCTCAGTGCGGCTGTTCAAAGGGGTAATGCCTGCTGTATTTTGGGCACACGCCCCAGCTCTGAGGAGCTGGATGAGATTTTCGCCTTATAATCGGTGATACACACGTAACAACATGTACCTTATATGCCACCTTTATATCAACAATGTATCTCTTAAATCTTCTGTACCATATTATGTAATAAAATATTCCTATTGGTAAAAAAAATATATATACTAAAAGATGGGGTGGTAGGGGAAGTGGAATATTCAAACGGCTTCAGGAAGAAATCCAAATATTCTTCCTTGAAGCCTTTTTATGCACTTCTCCGAGGCTATGGGTCCCACAATTTACACCAGAGGTGGACCCCATCCTATATATATATATATATATATATATATATATATATATATATATATATATATATATATATATATATATATATATATATATATATATATATATATATATATATATATATATATATATATATATATATATATATACCTAGTTTGGGTAATGTTTTGGGTTCTGTTAGTGGTATTGTGTCGGTCAAAGGAAGATGGTAATAGTGATATGGTTGTGTGGCGGTGATGGTGTTGCTGGTAGTAGTGTAGTTGTGTGGGGGTGATGGCGTGGTGTTGTTTTAGTGGCGTGGTTGTGTGGTAGAGATAGTGTGGTGTTGTTGGAATGGTGTGGTTGTGTGATGGTGAAGATGTGGTTTTGCGGGTGTTTAGTGGTGATGATGTGGTGTTGCTAGTAGTGGTATGGTGGTGGTGGCCTGTTATTGCTGATTGTGGTGTGGTTGTGTGGCGGTGGTGGTGTTGTGATGGTGTGGTGATTGGTGTGGCTGTGATGGTCAAGGTAGTATGGCAGTCGGAGAGTAGTGCTGGTGATATAGTGAGGCAGGTATTACTGTGGTGCTAGCTATGGTACTGTTGGTGTTATTTAACCAGAGTTACCTGGAATCGCTTCCGGAGGTCAATGCCCCCGCGGCTCGGTCTCAAACCAACCCTCCTGATTGCTGGTCTCATCAATCAAGCTGTAACTGCCCGACACTCCCACTCCAACCTGTGAACCACAACCCGGCTGATCAGGAAAAGTTATGTGGAATCTGTCGAGTTTGCTCTTGAAGACATCTAGGAAGTTATTAGTGATCCCCGTTATGCATAGAGGGCGTTAAAGAGTCGTGGTCCCATAACACTCATTCAGTTCTCTCTTAGTGTGGCACTGGTGTTGTAGTGGTGTAAGTATAATGTTGCTGATCATGTTATAGTGACACTGGTGTTATAGTTATGTTAGTGTTGTATATTAGTTGGTGCTGGTGTTGTGGTGGTGCCATTGTAGTGGTAATGCTGGTGTTATGGTAGCCTTAGAGTTGTGGTGGTGCTGGTATTATGGTGGTGTTAGTGTTGTGGTGGTGTTGTGATGATACCAGTGTAGTGGTGGTGCTAGTGTAGTGGTGGTGTTGTGATGGTGCCATTGCAGTGGTGGTGCTGGTGTTATGGTGGTGATAGAGTTGTGGTGTTGTGATGGTGCCATTGTAGTTGTGGTGCTGGTGTTATGGTGGTGCTTGTGTAGTGTTGGCGCTTGTTTTATAATGGCGCTAGTGTAGCGGTGGTGTTGGTGTCATGGTGGTTCTAGTGCAGTGGTGGTGCTTGTGTTAATGTGGTGTTATTGTAGTGGTGGTGGAGGTGTTATGGTGGTGTTAGTGTAGTGATGGTGCTGGTGTTATTGTAGTGTTAGTGTAGTACAGTGTTATGATGGTGCTAGTACAGTGGTGGTGCTGGTGTTATGGTGGTGCTAGTACAGTGATGGTGCTGGTGTTATGGTGGTGCTAGTATAATGGTAGTGCTGGTGTTACAGCACTGTTACTGCAGTAGAAGTATTGATGCTGTGGCGATGCTGTTAAAACTATCATCCATAACATCTCATTCCAAGATTACATATACCAATTATTAAGTCGTATGATAGTGCTGGCTGTACGTGAAGTGTTCGTGTACGAGTCGTGTCCTTCCCCTTCAACTCAACCATAATACTTCAGAAGGGAAATAAATAATGAACACTATCTCAGACTGGTGACAAAGTGTCTAATGGCTGCTGTATGTTCAAAACTCCTGCAAAAAAATTAACAGTAAGATTTCAGGAGCGAAGGTAAGATGGCGCTGGTTCATCTTTGGTACGTCTAAATATTACCAAGTTGTGAACAACAATTTAAAAGTATTAAGGGTAATGAGCTGTTAAAAGTTTTAAAACTATTAAATGTAATAATCTGATTAACAGATAGTCAGCCTTATTAGGAATAAACGATGTCTTTCGAGAACATACAAGTGAGAAAAAATCTTACCTTAAATGCTCTATAAAAGGTGTTATGAGTCTGCATGAAGCGAGCGCAGGGCGGGCTCAGGGCGGGCTCAGGGCGGGCTCAGGGCGGGCTCAGGGCGGGCTCAGGGCGGGCGTAGGGCGGGCTCAGGGCGGGCGCAGAGCCGCCGCAATGGGTTAGTTGCTTGTCTAAATAACTAAATTGTGTAATGAGACGTGCTTATCATGTTACTTAAAAAGCTGAGTGGGCACCGAAATATGTTTACAGTCAGGTTGTTGTTACATGAATGCTAAATGACGAACACTTTAACGTGGGCAGCAGGACAAGGCTTCCCCACTACACGTGAAGCCCGAATATCATCAACCCTTTCAGAGATCTACAACATACAAAGCAGTAACTAAAAATATTATCCATAATAGATTTCCAAGCAGATTCACTCAAAAGTAGGTCTCTTCCGGACTTCACGCCTGACAACCTCAGAGACGAAGTCTACGCAATATAGACCTAGCCTCTGCATGCGTGCTTCGTTATGGATACTCCGTAGAGGTAAAGTAAACAGTGCACTTAAAATGACTGCGTCCACACTACGTACTGATCCCAAAGCCCAAACCACGAATGAGAGTACGTAGACCACTCTCACAGTCTTGTGTCTACAGGCTGGACATAGTCTGTAGACACAAGACTATGCTCTGAAATTCCAAATGACAAAAATGTCATTTCTGTAATAAATTCTTTGAGCGTGAAGTTGTGGGTGTCTTTCATTCCGGGTTGGAGAAAAAACACCTACTCTTAGCGAGTGCGGAGAAGAATTGAATTAAAAAGCCGTAACTCGTAGTTTGCAAAATATCAGCTACACCATCCACTGTTCTGCAAAAATGTAGGACTAAGCAGGCGAGGACTCTTGGTATTCAAAATTAAAAACAAATCAATCACACAATATTATAAAAATGAAAAAAAAAATGAAGAAAATATTATATGGTTCATTATAACGGAAGAAGCGAACATTATGTCAACTTGTTGCAGCAACAATCCTAGAAAGAAAACATTAATGACTATTCTCTATGCAAATAATGAACAAACGTACATTACTTCAGGGTAATATCGAAGACAAAGAACGTAGTAGACCATGTTCTTTCTGAGACAAAGTTTATCATTAGGGCAGAAGTTACAAATCCTTTTTATAACTTAAAAAAACTCATAAATATTGAAGCATTGTAGCAATAAGCGCTTCTGCTAAATGTGTCTTTGTTTTTATTTCATTCTGCAGTACGAACTTCAGCATCAAGGTAGTAATTGGAACTCACTGGGTGTAGTGATGGTGGCTGCCAACACCGCACACAGTGTTAAGACAAATTTTCAAAGACATTATGTAAACAAGTGATAGGTAAGTACTTGGACCGGTATTGATAAACAAGCGACGAGTAACTAACTATAATTAATCCTTGATCAATAGCATTAATATACCGTTTTTTTCTGTATCTAACGAACTCAATAGCTAAATAAATATGTGTTTATTTTCTTTGTAGGTCATTGTATCAATATACGCTTTTTTTTCTATAGCTTATGTTGGACGTGTTGTATCTTTTTTTTATAATTGTTGTTATGATCACTGTGAAACTAACATGTTCTTTCCCAAAAAAGTAAAAAAGAATAGCGTATAGAATTATTATTATTATTATAATCAAGGGGGAAGCGCTAAACCCGGAGGATTATACAGCGCCTGGGGGGGGGGGGGATGTGGAAGGCATTCAGGCTTAATTCGGGGAACTGGAGCACAGATCCAATTCCCTAAATCAAGAGCCCCTCACCAACATCAAGGAACCTTCCTTGAGGGGATAGCGTATAGAAGCAGTCGATATGGATGTGTTAGGAGATCCTCTTATGTTGATAATACTGGGATCAACGAGGTTGCTTAGCTAACTTGCTTAAACACAATTAGCAGTTGATAATAGGCTTAAAACGCTATTGACTACCGAAAGGGTCATTAAGGCTGTATGTCGCCTAAACCAATGAAAAAATTTTAATTCCTAAAATAGGGATTAGAGTAAATTTTCAGTTTATGTACACAGAGAGATGTATACCACTCTTTGTATGTACCCTGTCGATGAACAAAGTATGTATGGTAGTCAGAGTCATACTGCTCACACTCGCCCCAACCTCTGCAACACTCTCTTGTTTAACGTTCACCACTCGCCCACGGCTTACTTCGAATTTATAGTCATTACCCAGAATCAACCTGTCGTTTATCTGTTGCTTACCTCGCCACTTCTTAGTGGTTACCTGCTGTTTACCTATCACTTCGCTGCATTTATCGAGTCATTACCTAGCGTTTACCTATCGTTTATATACTGCTGGCCTTACATTAAACCTATCGTTTACCTGTCGCTTCCCTTGCAGTATTTACCACGGCATTACCTAACATTTATAGAACGTTCTCACACCGTTTATTTTCCCTTAATTTTGAGCTCTTTAGGCGCTTTTCTGCCCCACTGGTGGGACAAACGTCTCCACAGTAAAGGTACCTAAGTAATGCACTTGTGTTTTATTAATCTAATCGTCTGTTTCCCACACCATTAATATATACTGTCTGCAATCTAACTGACAGTACTTACAGTCTACAAGAGAATACTTACACTTTAACTGAGAGTATCAGTACTATGCCTGAGAGTACTTGCACTCTACCTGAGAGTATCAGTACTCTGCCTGAGAGTGGTTACTCTCAGAGTACTTACACTCTACCTGAGAGTATCAATACTCTGCCTCAGAACATCAATACTCTGTTCTGTCTGAGAGTACTTACTCTCTGCCTGAGAGTACTCATACTCTACCTGAGAGTATCATTACTCTGCCTAAGAGTATCGGTACTCTGCTTGAGAGTATTTACACTCTGCCTGAGAGTACGTACACTCTGCCTGGGAGTATCAGTACTCTGCCTGAGAGTATCGGTACTATGCCTGAGAGTACTTACACTCTTCCTGAGAATACTTACACTCTGCCTAAGAGTACTTACACTCTGTCTGAGAGTATCAGTACTCTGCCTGAGAGTATGAGTATCAGTACTCTGCCTGAGAGTATGAGTATCAGTACTCTGCCGGAGAGTACTTACACTCTGCCTAAGAGTATGTACACTCTGCCTGAGAGTATCAGTACTCTGCCTGAGAGTATCGGTACTCTGCCTGAGAGTACTTACACTCTTCCTGAGAGCACTTACACTCTGCCTAAGAGTATCAGTACTCTGCCTGAGAATATCAGTACTCTTCCTGAGAGTACTTACATTCTGCCTGAGAGTACGTACACTCTGCCTGAAAATTCATGCACTCTTTCTCAGAGTATCTACACTCTGCCTTAAATTATCTACACTCTGCCTTAAAGTATCTACACTCTGCCTTAAAGTATCTACACTCTGCCTTAGAGTATCTACACTCTGCCTTAGAGTATCTACACTCTGCCTTAAAGTATCTACACTCTGCCTTAAAGTATCTACACTCTGCCTTAAAGTATCTACACTCTGCCTTAAAGTATCTACACTCTGCCTTAGAGTATCTACACTCTGCCTTAGAGTATCTACACTCTGCCTTAGAGTATCTACACTCTGCCTTAGAGTATCTACACTCTGCCTTAAAGTATCTACACTCTGCCTTAAAGTATCTACACTCTGCCTGAGAGTATCTACACTCTGCCTTAAAGTATCTACACTCTGCCTTAAAGTATCTACACTCTGCCTTAAAGTATCTACACTCTGCCTGAGAGTATCTACACTCTGCCTTAAAGTATCTACACTCTCACTTAGAGTATCTACACTCTGACTTAGAGTATCTACACTCTGCCTTAGAGTATCTACACTCCGCTTGAGAGTATCTACACTCTGCCTTAAAGTATCTACACTCTGCCGTAGAGTATCTACACTCTGCCTTAAAGTATCTACACTCTGACTTAGAGTATCTACACTCTGCCTTAGAGTATGTACACTCCGCTTGAGAGTATCTACACTCTGCCTTAAAGTATCTACACTCTGCCTTAAAGTATCTACACTCTGCCTTAAAGTATCTACACTCTGCCTTAGAGTATCTACACTCTGCCTTAAAGTATCTACACTCTGCCTGAGAGTATCTACACTCTGCCTTAGAGTATCTACACTCTGCCTTAAAGTATCTACACTCTGCCTTAAAGTATCTACACTCTGCCTTAAAGTATCTACACTCTGCCTTAGAGTATCTACACTCTGCCTTAAAGTATCTACACTCTGCCTTAGAGTATCTACACTCTGCCTTAAAGTATCTACACTCTGCGTTAAAGTATCTACACTCTGCCTTAAAGTATCTACACTCGTACTTAAAGTATCTACACTCTGCCTTAAAGTATCTACACTCTGCCTTAAAGTATCTACACTCTACCTTAAAGTATCTACACTCTGCCTTAAAGTATCTACACTCTGCCTTAAAGTATCTACACTCTCCCTTAAAGTATCTACACTCTGCCTAAAAGTATCTACACTCTGCCTTAAAGTATCTACACTCTGCCTTAAAGTATCTACACTCTGCCTTAAAGTATCTACACTCTGCCTTAAAGTATCTACACTCTGCCTTAGAGTATCTACACTCTGCCTTAGAGTATCTACACTCTGCCTTAGAGTATCTACACTCTGCCTTAGAGTATCTACACTCTGCCTTAAAGTATCTACACTCTGCCTTAAAGTATCTACACTCTGCCTGAGAGTATCTACACTCTGCCTTAAAGTATCTACACTCTGCCTTAAAGTATCTACACTCTGCCTTAAAGTATCTACACTCTGCCTGAGAGTATCTACACTCTGCCTTAAAGTATCTACACTCTGACTTAGAGTATCTACACTCTGACTTAGAGTATCTACACTCTGCCTTAGAGTATCTACACTCCGCTTGAGAGTATCTACACTCTGCCTTAAAGTATCTACACTCTGCCGTAGAGTATCTACACTCTGCCTTAAAGTATCTACACTCTGACTTAGAGTATCTACACTCTGCCTTAGAGTATGTACACTCCGCTTGAGAGTATCTACACTCTGCCTTAAAGTATCTACACTCTGCCTTAAAGTATCTACACTCTGCCTTAAAGTATCTACACTCTGCCTTAGAGTATCTACACTCTGCCTTAAAGTATCTACACTCTGCCTGAGAGTATCTACACTCTGCCTTAGAGTATCTACACTCTGCCTTAAAGTATCTACACTCTGCCTTAAAGTATCTACACTCTGCCTTAAAGTATCTACACTCTGCCTTAGAGTATCTACACTCTGCCTTAAAGTATCTACACTCTGCCTTAGAGTATCTACACTCTGCCTTAAAGTATCTACACTCTGCGTTAAAGTATCTACACTCTGCCTTAAAGTATCTACACTCGTACTTAAAGTATCTACACTCTGCCTTAAAGTATCTACACTCTGCCTTAAAGTATCTACACTCTGCCTTAGAGTATCTACACTCTGCCTTAAAGTATCTACACTCTGCCTTAAAGTATCTACACTCTGCCTTAGAGTATCTACACTCTGCCTTAAAGTATCTACACTCTGCCTTAAAGTATCTACACTCTGCCTTAGAGTATCTACACTCTGCCTTAAAGTATCTACACTCTGCGTTAAAGTATCTACACTCTGCCTTAAAGTATCTACACTCTTACTTAAAGTATCTACACTCTGCCTTAAAGTATCTACACTCTGCCTTAAAGTATCTACACTCTGACTTAGAGTATCTACATTCTGCCTTAAAGTATCTACACTCTGCCTTAAAGTATCTACACTCTGACTTAGAGTATCTACACTCCGCTTGAGAGTATCTACACTCTGCCTTAGAGTATCTACACTCTGCCTTAGAGTATCTACACTCCGCTTGAGAGTATCTACACTCTGCCTTAGAGTATCTACACTCTGCCTTAGAGTATCTACACTCCGCTTGAGAGTATCTACACTCTGCCTTAGAGTATCTACACTCTGCCTTAGAGTATCTACACTCTGCCTTAGAGTATCTACACTCTGCCTTAGAGTATCTACACTCTGCCTTAGAGTATCTACACTCTGCCTTAGAGTATCTACACTCTGCCTTAAAGTATCTACACTCTGCCTTAGAGTATCTACACTCTGCCTTAGAGTATCTACACTCTGCCTTAGAGTATCTACACTCCGCTTGAGAGTATCTACACTTTCGTAGCAACATGTTAGGAGTAATATTTGTCTGAATAAATAGAATTAGCTTACTAACTTCAGACTTGCAAACATTCCATCAGACTTCCGCACCTTGACTAAGACACCCTATTTTAAAACCTAAATTTTGCACGTAATATTGACCTAGATCTAGGCTCCGAGACAGTCACTGGAGTCTTGCTTTCAGCTTGTGGAGAGACTGGTGTTGTTGTTGAAGGTGGTGCCGAGGTTCCAGGCTTGTTGCGTTAACTCTCAGTGATCGCCCTCATTATGGGCTGAGTAGGCTTTAAGCATTCACTTTCCTGCGTTAAGTCTTCATTGTTTGGGAAAATCGATGGTGTTCCAGAGGGAAGGCAGCAACAAGCACCAGCTCTTCTTCCAGCACCAGCAAATGTACAGGCAACTTATTTAGTGTTTTGTTGGCAGCGTGAAGCTCGGTAGATTTAATAGTTGGCTCCTCGAGCTAGGTGCGTTAATGTCCATGATGGGCTCTGCATCCGAGGAATTGGTGCTACCCTTGCGTTCTTTAAGTCAAGCCTGAGTATCATACATTACCCGAATTCTGTGTGAACCCTACGGATTGAGCGCTTCCCCATAATTTTAATTATCAAAAATAATTTTATGGTTCGCCCTGATTATTTGGCAAGAACATCTCTAAAACAAACCAATGTTGTTGTATTTAGCTATCAGTTAACGTTAGCAAGTCATCGATACAACAGTAAGACTTCAGCCATTTCGTAAACGTGGTTTACACAATATTTCTGATTTCCTGGAATTTTCTCTTCCCTGTAAAACTTGAAATTCACTTAAACCTTAAGTTACATTTTACGAGAATGTTGTTGACCTCTCAGGGGCGAAAAATCCTTGGAAAAAAAATAGATCTTCATCAAGAAATGGAATCAAGAGGTATACTGAGCAGCGAAGGAACACAACACAAGGTGATAAAGTCTGGTTAGTGGTAGAGTAGTGGGGAGAGACTCGTTGCTATACTTAACGTTATTCCCTCCTGTTATTAACCCAGGAGCTGTAAACAGTCAATTTCAGGCCACAATGTAATGGTCTTCCAACCATGGAATGGAAATGGCAGTGCCACTCAGGACGATGGTTCCTTGAACACTCCAAGTTTCTTGTGATTTTGTTATGTCATATGTTTAGTGCATGTGTTTGTTGTGTCATGTGTTTGTTGTGTCAAGCATTGTCTCCTGTTTTCGTTGTGTCAAGCATTGTCTTATGTGCTTGTTGTGTCAAGCATTGTCTCATGTGTTTGTTGTGTCAAGCATTGTCTCATGTGTTTGTTGTGTCATGTGTTTGTTGTGTCATGTGCTTGTTGTGTCATGTGCTTGCTGTGTCATGTGCTTGTTGTGTCATGTGTTTGTTGTGTCAAGCATTGTCTCATATGTTTGTTGTGTCAAGCATTGTCCCATGTGTTTGTTGTGTCAAGCATTGTCTCATGTGTTTGTTGTGTCAAGCATTGTCTCATGTGTTTGTTGTGTCATGTGTTTGTTGTGTCATGTGCTTGTTGTGTCATGTGCTTATTGTGTCATGTGCTTGTTGTGTCATGTGTTTGTTGTGTCAAGCATTGTCTCATGTGTTTGTTGTGTCAAGCATTGCCTCATGTGTTTGTTGTGTCAAGCATTGTCTCATGTGTTTGTTGTGTCAAGCATTGTCTCATGTGTTTGTTGTGTCAAGCATTGTCTCATGTGTTTGTTGTGTCAAGCATTGTCTCATGTGTTTGTTGTGTCAAGCATTGTCTCATGTGTTTGTTGTGTCAAGCATAGTCTCATGTGTTTGTTGTGTCAAGCATTGTCTCATGTGTTTGTTGTGTCATGTGTTTGTTGTGTCATGTGCTTGTTGTGTCATGTGCTTGTTGTGTCATGTGTTTGTTGTGTCAAGCATTGTCTCATGTGTTTGTTGTGTCAAGCATAGTCTCATGTGTTTGTTGTGTCAAGCATTGTCTCATGTGTTTGTTGTGTCATGTGTTTGTTGTGTCATGTGCTTGTTGTGTCATGTGCTTGTTGTGTCATGTGTTTGTTGTGTCAAGCATTGTCTCATGTTTTTGTTGTGTCAAGCATTGTCTCATGTGCTTGTTGTGTCATGTGTTTGTTGTGTCATGTGTTTGTTGTGTCATGTGTTTGTTGTGTCAAGCATTGTCTCATGTACTTGTTGTGTCATGTGTTTGTTGTGTCATGTGTTTGTTGTGTCATGTGCTTGTTGTGTCATATGTTTGTTGTGTCAAGCATTGTCTCATGTGCTTGTTGTGTCATGTGTTTTGTTGTGTCATGTGTTTGTTGTGTCATGTGCTTGTTGTGTCATATGTTTGTTGTGTCAAGCATTGTCTCATGTGCTTGTTGTGTCATGTGTTTTGTTGTGTCATGTGTTTGTTGTATCAAGCATTGTCTCATTTGTTTGTTGTGCCATGTGTTTGTTGTGTCAAGGATTGTCTCATTTGTTTGTTGTGTCATGTGTTTGTTGTGTCAAGCGTTGTCTCATTTGTTTGTTGTGTCATGTGTTTGTTGTGTCAAGCATTGTCTCATATGTTTGTTGTGTCATGTGTTTGTTGTGTCAAGCATTGTCTCACGTGTTTGTTTTGTCTGTGTCTTATGCATCATGTGTTTAGTGTGTCATACGCTTGTTTTGTCATGGGCTTAATTCGCCATGTGTTTATTGTACCTCGCGCTTAGCATTATGTGTTTAGTGTGTCATACGTGCGTTGTATCATGTGTTTAGTGTGCCATGTGTTCAGTATCATGTGTTTGGTATGTCATGTGTTTCTTGTGGCGAGTGTTTGGTGTGTCATGTGTTTAGCATGTCAGGTGTTCAGGGTTTTCATGTGTTTAACAAAGAGAAAACCCCGAACAACTATATATCAATAAAGTGGAGTACAGTATACAATTATCATTGGAATATTTAATATATATAAGTTATATAAAGCTATGTATAAATTATATAAAGCTATGTTTAAATTATATAAAGCTATGTTTAAATTATATAAAGCTATGTTTAAATTATATAAAGCTATGTTTAAATTATATAAAGCTATGTTTAAATTATATAAAGCTATGTTTAAATTATATAAAGCTATGTTTAAATTATATAAAGCTATGTTTAAATTATATAAAGCTATGTTTAAATTATATAAAGCTATGTTTAAATTATATAAAGCTATGTTTAAATTATATAAAGCCATGTATAAATTATATTAAGCTATAATAGACAATGAGATAAATATAATAGTTTACTTGAGTACTATACTTGCCCAAATTTGACGTTTAAATACTGTTTCAGACTATGGGGGACTGACCACCTCAAACCTACATCTTGGAAGGTGATGGACTGATTACATGGTTTTTTACATCTCCACTGCTTCTACTGCCACCTCTGTATTCGACTGAAGAAGCCTGCTGTGTAGACGAAACGTTTCGGAATAAAGGCATCTAACCGTTGTACATGTGTTTTATCATCATGAATTATGATACTCTGAGACCTAGTAAAACATGTGTTTGGTGAGCCATATGTTTAATATATCATGTGTTTGTTGTGTCATGTGTTTAGAATGTCGTGTATTTAGCATGTCATATGTTTGTTGTGACATGTGTTTAGTGACATGTGTTTATGAATGTAATTTGACGTATCATGAGTCTAGCAAGTCATATGTTTGTTGTTCCATGTGTTTAGTGACATGTGTTTGTAGTGTTAAGTTTCAGGGTATGTGTTTAGTGTATCATGTATTTAGTGTGCCATGTGCTTTGTATGTCATGTGTTTGTTGTGTCATGTGTATTCGTTGCATCGTATATTCATTGAGTCATGTTTTTAATGTGCTATGTGTTTAATGTGTCGCATGTTTAGTGTCATTTGTTTGTTGTGTCATGTGTTTAGTTTGTCATGTGTTTGTTGTCCCATGTGTTTAGTGTGTCAGGTGCTTAGCAAGTCATGTGGCAAGTCTTTAGCAAGTGTATCATGTGTTTACAAAGTACTGTGTTTGTCATGTTATGTCTTTACTATGTCATACGTTTGTTGAGTCATGTGTCTAGTGTGTCGTTGGTTTATTGTGTCATGTATTTGGTGTGTCATGTGTTTAGCGTTTCGTGTATTTATTGTGCCATGTGTTAGATGTGTAATTTGTTAAGTTGTTTAGTGTGTTATAGAGCATATCATGTGTTTAGTGTGTCATTTATGCTTTTCCTCGTTGACTTGACAATATGGTTATAATTTGTCATTATTAATGACGTAGGTTCTTGCTTTTTCAGTGAGAACTTCCAACAGACTGTGTCGTAGGGACTTTGACCACCGAAATCCTCTCCAGATAATCTCCTAGAAACACACACCACATTTTTGCCAGGCCTCTTATATATATATATATATATATATATATATATATATATATATATATATATATATATATATATATATATATATATATATATATATATATATATATACATATATATATATATATATATATATTATATATGTCGTGCCGAATATGTAAAACTGGTCAATTAGCAAGAACTCATTTAAAATTAAGTCCTTTCTAAAATTTTCTAAAGTAACATTTATGAAGGGGTTCAGGGAAACCGGCAGGCCGGACTTGAGTCCTGGAGATGGGAAGTACAGTGCCTGCACTCTGAAGGAGGGGTGTTAATGTTGCAGTTTAAAAACTGTAGTGTAAAGCACCCTTCTGGCAAGACAGTGATGGAGTGAATGATGGTGAAAGTTTTTCTTTTTCGGGCCACCCTGGTGGGAATCGGCCAGTTTTTTATTATTATTATCACACTGGCCGATTCCCACCAAGGCAGGGTGGCCCGAAAAAGAAAAATTTCACCATCATTCACTCCATCACTGTCTTGCCAGAAGGGTGCTTTACACTACAGTTTTTAAACTGCAGCATTAACACCCCTCCTTCAGAGTGCAGGCCAGCGTGATAATAAAATAAATAATAAATATATATATATATAAATATATAAGCAAAACAACCACTGTGAAAGAGTAGTGAAATTCCAAGCGCTACATTGCCCAAGAATGTAGATATACACCATTTCCTTGTCAAATTAAATAGCTTAGCCCATTCTAAAAACTTTACTGTTGAGTTTGAGGAAAATAACTCATTGCCTTTTCTAGATGTTTTAATTATAAAGAGTAATAATGAGTTCAAATTTAAAATTTACAGAAAATCTACAAATGACTGTTCCTATGTTCACTATTATTCTTCCCATCAAGATAGAGTTAAGCTGTCTGTTTTCTCATCAATGTTTTTGAGAGCTTTACGTATTTGTAGTCCAGAGTTCATAGATGAAGAAATATCCAAAATTTATGAAATAGCCATTGATCTCAAATACCCGAGAAATGTAATTGATAAATCATTTAAAATTACTAGAAATACTTTTTACATCCCAAAAAGGGATAACCAACTTTATTCAACTAAAAATATGTTGGTTCTCCCTTTCCATGAAAACTTGGTTGATATGCTTTCTCTTCTTAAGACTTTTATTATTAAAGTTGTATTTAAAAATCTTGATACAGTAAAAAAAACTTTTGATAAAGAATTCCCCCCAAAATGCTGATGGATGTGTCTATAAGATTCCTTGTAAAATTTGCGATAAAGTTTATTACGGTCAAACTGGTAAAAATCTCGAACTTAGATTAAAACAACATAAATATAGCATTAGAACTGGACAAGATTCCAATGCTCTATTTATTCATGTGAGGGATTTTAACAATCCAATTGATTTTCAAAAAGTTGAGAAAGTTGTATCAAGCAAGTCCATGGTTGACAGAAATATAATTGAATCTTGTTTCACAAAAAGCAGTTTTGAAAATACATGTAATATGAATATTTCCTTAGGTGTATATAAATTAGATTCATTTATAATTAATAAAATTTGGTTAGAGTTTAATAATACATTGGACTAATAATAAACCTTATTTCTTGGGTAGAATATTTTGTTAGTGGGATGTCGTGAGGACCTGTCTAGTTGGACCAGCGGACCTACTGCAGTGTTCCTCTTTTATTATGAGTCCGGTATTGTCGCTCGTCAGGTGTCTCCTTGTTGTGGGGGTTGACTGTGAGGTGTAGTCTAGGCCCTTTAATTGCCTTCCTTTGATGTATGACTTTCATAGTTCCTTGACAATGTGAGTAGTCACGAAAGCGCTTGGAATTTCACTACTCTTTCACAGTGGTTGTTTTGCATATTTTAAAATCACCTGTTTACTGTGTTCTTATTGCATATATATATATATATATATATATATATATATATATATATATATATATATATATATATATATATATATATATATATATATATATATATATATATATATATATATATATATATATATATATATATATATATATATATATATATATATATATATATATATATATATATATATATATATATATATATATACATGTATATACCTGTGGTTCTGTTAATTGTTTTTAGCGATTTTTTCAATGTACATTTTTAGATAATAACTGAGGAGGAGAGGGAGGGTGGAGGAGGATGCAGACTGACACTTACATGGGATTATCGCTGATGATTACACACCTCCGATAACGGAGGCTCGAGGCCTCCCACATAAGTCATATTTAACTTGACTTACCCAAGATTCGCCTTGTTTAACCGGAATATTCAGGGGAACTAAAAACAGCACTGATAGCCACGAGCCCCTCGCAAATAAGATACCATTAGAAGTTGACGAGTGTCTGAATTTACCTATAAGTATTGTGTAGGTGAGCAAGCGAGGCAAACAACTGACCAGGACATGTTAAACAAAGTGGTGTGAAAACATTACGTTGTAAGGATGATCAAGAAAATCATACTGCTTTTTTGCGAATGATATATATATATATATATATATATATATATATATATATATATATATATATATATATATATATATATATATATATATATATATATATATATATATATATACATATATATATATATATATATATATATATATATATATATATATATATATATATATGTGTGTGTGTGTGTGTGTGTGTGTGTGTGTGTGTGTGTGTGTGTGTGTGTGTGTGTGTGTACTCACCTATTTGTACTCACCTATTTGTGGTTGCAGGGGTCGAGTCTTAGCTCCTGGCCCCGCCTCTTCACCGGTTGCTACTGGGCCCTCTCTCTCCCCGCTCCATGAGCTTTATCAAACCTCGTCTTAAAACTGTGTATGGTTCTTGCCTCCACTACGTCGTTTTCTAGGCTATTCCACTGCCTTACAACTCTATGACTGAAGAAATACTTCCTACTATCTCTCTGACTCATTTGTGTCTTCAACTTCCAATTGTGGCCTCTTGTTTCTGTGTCCCCTCCCTGGAACATCCTGTCTTTGTCCACCTTGTCTATTCCACGCAGTATTTTATATGTCGTTATCATGTCTCCCCTGACCCTCCTGTCCTCCAGTGTCGTCAGGCCGATTTCCCTTAATCTTTCTTCATAGGACATTCCCCTTAGCTCTGGAACTAACCTTGTCGCAAACCTTTGTACTTTCTCTAGTTTCTTGACGTGCTTTATCAAGTGCGGGTTCCAAACAGGTGCTGCATACTCCAGTATGGGCCTGACATACACGGTATCGGAATGCTGTTCTCAGGTTTGCCAGGCGCCCATATGCTGCAGCCGTTATCTGATTGATGTGTGCTTCCGGAGACATGCTCGGTGTTATACTCACCCCAAGATCTTTCTCCTTGAGTGAGGTTTGCAGTCTTTGGCCACCTAGCCTATACTCTGTCTGTGGTCTTCTGTGCCCTTCCCCTATCTTCATGACTTTGCATTTGGCAGGATTAAATTCGAGAAGCCATTTGCTGGACCAGGTGTCCAGTCTGTCCAGGTCTCTTTGAAGTCCTGCCTGGTCCTCATCAGATTTAATTCTCCTCATTAACTTCACATCATCTGCAAACAGGGACACTTCTGAGTCTAACCCTTCCGTCATGTCGTTCACATATACCAAAAATAGCACTGGTCCTAGGACCGACCCCTGTGGGACCCCGCTCGTCACAGGTGCTCACTGTGATACATCATTACGTACCATGACTCGTTGTTGCCTCCCTGTCAGGTATTCTCTGATCCATTGCAGTGCCCTTCCTGTTATATGCACCTGATGCTCTAGCATCTGCAGTAATCTCTTGTGAGGAACTGTGTCAAAGGCCTTCTTGCAGTCCAAGAAGATGCAATCAACCCACCCCTCTCTCTCGTGTCTTACTTCTGTTATTTTATCATAAAACTCCAGAAGGTTTGTGACGCAGGATTTGCCTTCCGTGAATCCGTGCTGGTTGGCATTTATACTCTTGTTCCGTTCCAGGTGCTCCACCACTCTCCTCCTGATAATCTTCTCCATAATTTTGCATACTATACACGTCAATGACACAGGTCTATAGTTAATGCCTCTTTTCTGTCTCCTTTTTTAAAAATGGGAACTACATTTGCCGTCTTCCATACCTCAGGCAGTTGCCCAGTTTCCAGGAACGTGTTGAAGATTGTGGTAATTGGCACGCACAACATATCTGCTCCCTCTCTAAGGACCCACGGGGAGATGTTGTCCGGTCCCATTGCCTTTGAGGTATCGATGTCCCTTAGCAGTTTCTTCACCTCCTCCTCATCTGTATGTATGTCGTCCAACACTTGTTGGTGTATTCCTTGCTGGTGTCCCCATCTGGTCTGTCCCCCCAGAGTCCTTCCTGTCTCTACTGTAAATACTTCCTTAAATCTCGTGTTGAGCTCCTCACATACCTCCTGATCGTTTCTTGTGAGTTCTCCACCTTCTTTCCTCAGCCTTATCACCTGGTCCTTGACTGTTGTCTTCCTCCTAATGTGGCTATACAGCAGTTTCGGGTCAGATTTGACTTTCGATACTATGTCGTTTTCATACTGTCGCTGGGCCTCCCTCCTTATCTGTGCATACTCGTTTCTGGCTCTTCTACTAATCTCCTTGTTTTGCTGGGTCCTATGCCTCCTGTACCTTTTCCATTCTCTGTTGCACTTAGTTTTTGCCTCCCTACACCTTCGGGTAAACCAAGGACTCGTTTTGGTCTTCCTATTATTTCTGTTTCCCTTGGGAACAAAACTTTCCTCTGCCTCCTTGCACTTTGTTGCCACATATTCCCTCATCTCGTTTACTGATTTTCCTACCATTTCTCTGTCCCACTGAACCTCCTGCAGGAAGTTTCTCATACCTGTGTAGTCCCCCCTTTTATAGTTTGGCCTGTCCCCTTCAGTTCCTGTTACCTTCTCCACTTGTAACTCTACTATACGTATAGTCAAAACTCAGAACCACGTGATCGCTAGCTCCAAGGGGCCTCTCGTAAGTGTGTGTGTGTGTTTGTTTGTGTGTGTGTGTGTGTGTGTGTGTGTGTGTGTGTGTGTGTGTGTGTGTGTGTGTGTGTGTGTGTGTGTGTGTGTGTGTGTGTGTGTGTGTGTGTGTGTGTGTGTGTGTGTGTGTGTGTGTGTATGTGTGTGTGTGTGTGTGTGTGTGTGTGTGTGTGTGTGTGTGTGTGTGTGCTGCTCGAGGTTCAGTACCTGGACTTCTTGTTCAATTGAATGCTCTTCGCCTCACAGGCTGCTTTGACATGCCTGCCATCCACGTCATTCACACTTCATGACCACCCTAAGGCTGAAAAATTACTTCCTGACACCGCTGTGACTCACCTGTGTCTTTTAAGCTTTCGACTTTGCCCTCATGTACTTGTTTTCCATCTCCTGATGATTTTATTCCTGTCAAATACTTCAAAGAGGCAAAGTACAAGGTGCAATCCGACAACAGCACCTCCAGCAGTGATTTGGAGAGTGGCAGCCGCTATAAGTGGCAAGTGGTTCACAGTTCAGGAGGAAGGAAGATAAGGAAGGTTAACAGAGAAGATGTGAAGGTATGAAATCGATTCTCAGTTCTCCAAGATGAGTGTACTTCAGTGGTTATTGAGGTTAAAGGTACCACAGACTCCCCTGCTAATCAAGGTAAGAATATTCGGTTTGTCGGAGATTCTCAGGTAAGATATATGGACTTCACTTTTAGTAACAGAGATAGGAAGGTCAGACAGAGGGTGTGCCTCCCAAAAGCTGGTGTTGGTGATATAGTCAGCAGGTTGGAAAATATTATGTCAGGTAATGGGAACAAGCGCATTATCTGTCTCAGTGCTGGTGGAAATGAAACTGGGAAGGGCAGGAGACAGGAGCTGCTGGATGAGTACAGGTCAGCCATAGAAGTAGTCATTTGCATTTTGCATTTTGCCTTGAAAGGGAGTGGGTAATGAATTGATGTCTAGGGCAATTGGTATAAATTGCTGGCTAGACAGGTACTGCCAGGAACTTGCAATCCCATTCGTTGATAACTGTGGCAAATTCTACGGCAAACTTGATATGTATGCAAGGGATGGGGTTCATCTCTCTGCGGCTGGAGTAGTTGCATTAGCCATTTCAACTGAGGGGTCATTGGTGACTTGTCTAGAACTTTATAATGAATGATTAAAGAGGTATGGGTGTTTGTGAGAAACAATCAGGCTGGAGTTCTAGGGTTGAAAGCAGCAGATATTACCAGAATAACCCAGAGATATGTTTAAAAGACATTATTCAAAATAAAGTTGCTAGTAAAGGCAAAGCAATTGTCCAACAAACAAAGAGAGATAGTAGAGGGCAACGAGTGACTAGCTCCCTTAAGGTTTACTATGCAAATAGTAGGAGTCTAAGAAATAAGATAGATGAGCTAAGATTACTTGCAAGTGCAGGTAATATAGATATTATTGCTATAACGGAGACCTGGTTCAACCTGAAAGATAGAGAAATGCCTTCTGAATGCAACATGCAGGGTTATAAACTATTCCACACTGATAGGGTCAACTGGAAGAGTGGTGGAGTGACGATGTATGTCAGAGAAAATTTAAATTGTTGTGTTTGGCTACAGTTTCTCGAAGGTCGTGTAAAATTAATTTTGGGTGTGATTTATAGGCCCCCAAACCTTGATAGGGAATGCAGTAAGCTGCTATGGGACGAAACTCATGAGGCATCTAGATATGAAAATGTTGTGTTAATGGGAGATTTTAACTTTAGACAAATTGATTGGAACAATGTGACAGGAAATCTTGAGTCTAGTGACTTTCTTGATACGGTTCAGGACGGCTTTTCAAAACATTTTGTGACAGAACGTACTAGAGTAAACAACCTGCTTGACATAGTTCTTGCCAACAAAGAATCACTAGTTAATAATCTTGAGGTTAATGATGAGCTTGGGGAAAGTGATCACAAATCACTTAGTTTCAATATATCATGGAATTACCCAGATAACAGCAATCAAATCTTTGCCCCAGACTTCAGCTTGGCTGACTTCAAGGGACTGAGAAATTACCTGGGTGGGCTAAATTGGGATGACCTTACTATGGGTCAGGTAGGTAATGTTGGTTGCCAGTATGACATGTTTCAGGGCATAGTGCTAGCTGCACTATGCTCTGAAACTAATTTCCCGAGTAGGGAAATTAGATCTTACAAAAATTATAAAAATTATCCCAAATGGATAAACAATAGATTAAAGCATCTCATTGGTAAAAAGAGAGGAACATATAGGCGCATCGTATCAAAAGAGGAGAAGGGCAGTTAAAAAATCAATATATTCAATTAAAGAGAGAAAAAAGGAATAAGAAAAGCAAAACGGGATTATGAGGCTAAAGTTGCAAGGGATTCAAAGACTAACTCAAAAGGGTTCTTTCAGGTATACAGATGTAAGATTAGGTACAAGATAGGCCCACTTAAGAGTAACTCTGGTCAGATCACTGACAGAGATATGGAAATGTGTGAACTTTTCAGCATCTACCTTCTCTCAGTTTTTACTCAGGAAGATACTAGTGAAAGTCCAGAAATAATAAATTATGTTGAACAGGACGATAAACTATGCACGATTGTGGTAACTAGTGACATGGTCTTTAGACACATAGAGAAATTCAACCTAACAAATCCCCAGGCCCTGATGAACTGTTTGCAAGGGTGTTAAAGGAATGTAAAGAGGAACTTAGCATACCTTTTGGCTAATCTTTTCAACACATCACTACAAACTGTCATAGTGCCAGGCAAGTGGAAAATGGCAAATGTAATAACTTTACAGGTAGGTGACAGATCCTTAGGTTCGAACTATAGACCAAGAAGCCTTACCTCCATATTGAGAAAATTTATGGAATCAAAAAATTGCTGAGGCAATTCGTAACCATCTTGAAAGGCATAAATTGATTAATGAATCTCAGCACAGTTTTACAAAGGGGTGTTCGTGTCTAACGAATTTACTAATTTTTTTTCACTAAGGTATTTGAGGAGATAGATCGTGGTATTGAATATGATATTGTGTATATGGACTTCAGTAAGGCTTTCGATAGACTCCCACATCAAAGACTATTGAGGAAACTTAAGGCACACGGAATAGGAGGAAAAAAAATTCCTGGGTAGAGGTATGGTTGACAAATAGGAAGCAGAGAGTTTGCATAAATTTGGAGAAATCAGAATGGGGGCACAAGCGGTGTTCCTAAGGGTCCAATGTTGGGCCCCTTGTTGTTCACAATTTACATAAACGACATAGATGAGGGAATAAATAGCTCTAATGTCCTCTAATGAGGACATTATAGCACTCCAGGATGATTTGAATAGACTGATGCAATGGTCGGAGAAGTGGCACATGCAGCTTGATATAGACAAATGCAAAGTCCGAAATGTTGGACAAGAAAATAACCATGCCACATATAAACTAAATAATGTAGATCTTAATATTACTGCTTACGAAAAGGTTTTAGGACTTCTGGTTAGCAGTAATCTGAAACCAACACAACAGTGCATAGGTTTTCGCAATAAAGCTAAGAGAATCCTTGGCTTCATAGCAAGAAGTATAAAAAATAGAAAACCTCTGGTTGTTCTTCAACTCTATACATCTTTGGTTAGGCCTCATTTAGATTATGCTGCTCAATTCTGGTCACCGTATTACAGAATGGATATAAATGCACTGGAAAACGTACAGAGGAGGATGACAAAGTTGATCCCATGTATCAGAAATCTTCCCTATGAGGATACACTGTGGGCCCTGAATCTGCACTCTCTAGAAAGGCGTAGAATTAGAGGGGATATGATTGAGGTGTATAAATGGAAAACAGGAATTAAAGAGGATGTAAATAGCGTGGTAAAAATATCTAGCCTAGACAGGACTCGCAGCAATGGTTTCAATTTGGAAAAATTCAGATTCAGGAAGGATATAGTTAAGCACTGGTTTGGTAATAGAGTTGTGGATGAGTGGAACAAACTCCCGAGTACCGTCCTAGAAGCTAAGACGTTGTGTAGTTTTAAAAATAGGTTAGATAAATACATGAGTGGGTGTGGGTGGGTGTGAGTTGGACCTGACTAGTTTGTGCTACTAGGTCAGTTGCCATGCTCCTTCCTTAGGGAATGTGACCTTACCTGACTAGTTTGTGCTACTAGGTCATTTGCCATGCTCCTTCCTTAGGGAATGTGACCTGACCTGACAAGTTTAAAGCATTGGATTAAGCCGGTGGGTGAATTGGACTTGCCTTGCATGTGCTAGTAGGCCTGTTGCAGTGTTCCTTCTTTCTTATGTTCTTATAAGCACTGTATGGCTCTTAAGGCTTAGTGTCTCCCCGTGAATGAAAGTAATAATAATAATATAAATATTTCCGTCAACCTGCCTCGGTGGGATACTGCCGGTTTGTTGTAAGAAGATTTCCGTCAATTCAGTTAATTATCTTAACACTTGTTCTCTTGCAGCTGTGTGGCTGCACGAACTGCAATACTGTTTTTTTTATTTACTTTCCAATGAATGACATTTTCAAATTACTTCGTCGTGTCTCTTCCTATTTTGACATAGTTACTCATAGCTCTGCTCATTTCCATGTTCTCTGTTATTTCCCGAGCTTTATGTTTCCCATGCCCTTCTGCTCCTCTTTGCTTGTCTGTGTTCGTTGATGCTGAACCACTGGTTATCTGTCTTTGTAACATTTCTTCTCATATTCAGGAAGAATCGCTCCTTCCTTTCCCTACACTCATTATCTATAACCTCACGTCTCCTTTGTGCCATCCTTTTATGTAATTCTCTTTATTCTTGAATTTCCCTCATGAAATTCCTCATTTCTTCATAGTTTCCCCGTTTGTAGTCTTGAGTTACACTGCGCCTCTCCCTTAATTTCTCTCACTGCTCTCACTTTAACTAGGTCATTAAATTTTAGTAGTCTCGCTCGCTGGTTCGTCTCCCCCCTTTCTTATTATTAACTTTGCTCATGATGCTCCTTATTACTGCTTCTCTGTGTTTTGCAATGGTGTTCTCTCTCTCTCTCTCTCTCTCTCTCTCTCTCTCTCTCTCTCTCTCTCTCTCTCTCTCTCTCTCTCTCTCTCTCTCTCTCTCTCTCTCTCTCTCTCTCTCTCTCTCTCTCTCTCTTTACACAGGGTTTGAAAAGGTTAGGTTAAGGGTCCTTAGCTTTATTGACAAGCTATTTACAGGTTAAGCATTCCTAACTTTATTGACAAGCTAAGTGCTGTTACCTACATCAGCTCATTTGAGAGCATTTTTGTTATGAGACATACAAGTAAGGAACAGGATAAAGTTGTAGCCATCTGTGGGCCAGCATTTACATTTGATCAACTGACTTTATCTCAATGACAGGAAGAGGAGGCAGAGGGTATGTTTTCCTGGGGCTGAGATGGGGGATATTGTTAGCCGTCTGGACGATATCATGAAGGGTAATGGGAGCAATCCTATTATCTGCCTCAGCGCAGGAGGAAATGATGTTGGCAGACGTAGGAGTGAAGACCTGATTAGCAGGTACAGGACAGCAATAGAGATAATTAGGAAGAAGGGTGGGAACCCTGTCACATATGGCATTTTGCCAAGGAGAGGAGTTGGAAATGAATGGTTGTCCAGGGCAATTGGTGCCAATTGCTGGCTGGATAAATACTGAAAGGAAAATGCAGTAGCATTCATTGACAACTGAGACCTCTTCTATGGCAGACATGACATGTATGCCAGGGATGGGGTTCACTTATCTAGGCTTGGGGTGGGAGCACTGGCCAACGCAGTGGAGGGAGCTGTTAGGTCTTTAAACTAGGAATAGTTAGAGGTATGGGTTTTGGCAGGAAAACAGTGAAGTCCCAGTGTAGTAATGTGAGTACTAGGAGAACTAGTAATAGGCAAAATGAGGTGGATATTGGAAAGCCAGTGGCACAAGGTGACAAGGACAGTAATAGGTTTAGTGGAATAACAGAAAGGAGCAGGAAGGGTAAAGAGAAAGGAGGGTCCTTAAATATATATTACACAAATAATCGTAGTGCTAGGAATAAGACGGACGAGTTGAGATTAGTTGATAGTGCAGGTAACATTGATGTATTTGCCTTAACTGAGACGTGGTTCAATATGAAAAATCGGGACATGCCTGCTGAATGTCACATACAGGGTTTTAAATTGTTCCAAGTAGACAGAGTATCGGGAAGGGGGGTGGAGCGGCACTGTATGTCCGAGATCGCTTGAATTGTTGCATAAAAACGGGTATTAAGTCTGAAGTAACACATACAGAGTCTGTTTGAATAGAATTTTCAGAGGGACATGAAAAATTGATTTTAGGAGTGATATACCGTCCCCCAAACTTAGATAGAGACCAAGGGAAACTACTATGGGAGGAAATTGTTAAGGCCACAAGGCACAATAATGTAGTAATTCTAGGAGACTTTAACTTCAGTCATATTGATTGGAATTTCTTGACTGGGAATTTAGAATCAAACGACTTCTTGGAAGTAGTTCAGGATTGTTTTTGAAGCAGCTTGTGACAGAACCTACAAGGAAAAATAACCTGCTTGACTTGGTTTTGGCAAACAAGGAAAAGCTTGTTAATAATTTAGAAATTACAGATGAACTCGGCACAAGCGGTCACAAATCAGTTATCTTTAGCATTGAATGGAAGTATAATAGTAGGGATAATTCAGTAATGGTCCCAGATTTTCGCTTAGCAGATTACAATGAGATTAGAGAACATTTATCATCTGTGGACTGGAGTAACGAAGAGAGCTATCAGTATGACAGCTTTCTTAACACAATACATGCTGCCCAAAGGATATTTATCCCATATAAGGAAATTAGATCGAATAGAAATGACCCTAAATGGATGAATAATAGGCTCAGATATCTTTTAGGACAGAAAAAAGGAATTTATAGGCGCATCAAAAGAGGTGAGGGTCATCTTATGAATCGGTATATTGACATTAAGAGGGACGTTAAAAAGGGGATAAGAAAAGCTAAACGGACTATGAAATTAAAGTTGCTAGGGATTCGAAAACTTACCGAAAGTCTTTTCCAGGTTTATAGAACAAAAGTTAGAGATAAGATAGGTCCCCTTAAAAATAACTATGGGCATCTCACTGACAAGGAGAATAAAATGTGCTCTATTCTTAATAATTATTTTCTCTCGGTTTTCACTCAGGAAGACACTAACAATATCCCAGTAATTAATTTTTATAGTGGGCCTGTTGATGATAAATTATGTAATATCACAGTCACTACCGAATTGGTTATCAAACAAATAGACCGGTTAAAGCAAAATAAACCCCCGGGCCCTGATGAACTTTTTTCAAGGGTTCTTAAAGAGTGAAAAATGGAACTTTGTGAACCATTGTAGTGTCTGATATGTGGAAGATTCCTAATGTAATTCCCATTTTTAAAGCAGGGGACAAGTCGTTACCGTCAAATTACCGCCCAGTAAGCCTAACCTCAATTGTAGGCAAATTACTTAAATCAATAATAGTTGATAATATAAGAAGCCATCTGGATAAGCACAGCTTGATTTATAATACTCAACATGGATTCACGAGGGGCCGTTCCTGCCTAACTAATTTATTAACCTTCTTCAGTAAAGCTTTGGAGGCCGTTGATCATGATAAAGAATTCGATATTGTTTATTTAGATTTTAGTAAGGCTTTTGATAGAGTACCGCACCACGAAAGTGGCAGCTCATGGCATTGGATCGAGTCATGGCTCACCAATAGGAAGCAGAGAGTATGCTTAAATGGGATTAAATCCGAGTGGGGATCTGTAACAAGTGGCCCATTGTTGTTTATAATATATATCAATGACCTTGATGAGGGAATTACTAGTGATATGAGCAAATTCGCCGATGACACTAAGATAGATAGGATAATTGATTCAAACTTAGATGTCACGGAACTTCAGGAGGATTAGGACAAACTCAGTTCGTGGTCAGAAAAGTGGCAGATGCAGTTCAATGTAGATAAATGCAAGGTTCTGAAGCTCGGAAGTGTCCATAACCCTAGCACTTATCAGTTAAATAACGTAGAACTTAGCCATACAGATTGCGAAAAGGATTTGTGGGTTATGGTAAGCAGCAACCTTAAGCCAAGACAGCAGTGCCTAAGCGTACGTAACAGAATAAACAGATTACTGGGATTTATATCTAGAAGTGTAAGCAACAGAAGTCCATCGGTTATTTTACAGCTTTATACATCATTAGTAAGGCTTCACCTAGATTACGCAGCTCAGTTCTGGTCTCCATATTACAGAATGGATATAAGTTCGCTAGAAAATATCCATCGTAGAATGGCCAAATTAATACATAGCATTAGAAATCTTCCTTATGAAGAACGATTGAAGACTCTTAAACTACATTCACTTGTAAGACGAAGAATGAGGGGAGACATGATCGAAGTGTATAAGTGGAAGATGGGTATTAGCAAAGGGTATATAAATAAGGTCTTGAGGATATCACTTCAAGAAAGAATCCGCAATAATGGATTCAAATTAGATAAGTTTAGATTTCGAAAGGATATAGGAAAGTATTGGTTTGGAAATAGGGTAGTTGATGAGTGGAACAGTCTACCTAGTAGGGTTATTGAAGCTAAAACGTTGGGTAGTTTCAAATTAAGGTTAGATAAATACATGAGTGAGAGGGGTTGGATTTGAGTGAGACTTGCATAATGAGTAAATAGAATCATCAAAACTTATTTCTTGGGTAGCATTGTAAATTGGGTTGGGTAAATATTTTGTTAGTGTGAAGGATTGTTAAGGACCTGCCTAGTATGGGCCAACAAGCCTGCTGCAGTGTTTCTCCTTTCTTATGTTCTTAAATGCAACCTGCCATTGTTTTCCCCAGGCTGATATAGCTATGGAAATAAATGGTATAAAATACCGACACAATGGAAATATAAACACAAATGCAGTATAATGTGTTTATATTTCCACTGATATAGCTATAAGCTAGTGATTGATGTATCTTAGAACAACTGGCATTTCCTCCCTTGCACAAGTAAATGTCAGAGAACAGCAGTCAGCATATGTTTGTGATTCTAGGATGAGTTGAAGATCATTGAAGTAGACATTCCAAAACAATTATGCAAGTACCCTTCCTTGTGCAACATACCACCAATAGAATGTATTGTGACTTTGTTCCACTGAGAATTATTCTTAATGATTACCTTAAAGGTAATCTTAATGATGCAGAGCCATCGAATCCTAGTTCTTGAAGTTTTGCCAAGAGACCCTGGTGCCATACTCTGTTGAGAGCTACAGCTGATCTTGGATTCATCCAGTGACTGGTGTCACACAGTGGAGAGGTTTAACATCAGATCAGCAGCAAAGGGGCTTTTTCTGAATCAATGTTGATGGTCACAAATAAAAAAGTTGCAGTTGAAAAATGCTGGCATCTGCCAGTGATTGACAGAAATAACACCTGTCTGCAACTGTTTGTTTCCGCTCTGTTCTTTTCGTAAACAGGGACTACATTTGCCTCTTTCCACATTAATGGTCATTTACACAGTGCTAGACAGTGATAAAAGATGTGAGTTACAAGTGATGCTAACTGATTTTAACATCTACTCAGCAATCTTGGGCTCACCTTGCTTTATTTCCACCTCTGATAACTTTGACACAGTTTCTACGACTAGCAAAGAGGGTTAACTTTCTCCTGGTCTCTGGTCAAGGACCACTAGGTTTTGGAACCCACCCTACTTGATGCCAGTTTTCCTTTTGTGCCAACCTCTCATCTAGAGATGGCCCACTTTTGGACTCTTTCCATTAGCCGACAGGCTTGCCTGTGCAGATTCCTGTTATAGATAGTAGGATGCCTCGTATTCCTTCGAAGTCTTGTGCGTAGCAGTAGCAACCTCTCCACAACGGAAGCCGAATCAAGATCTCACTTCTGGTGAGGGATGTATTTGTGTTAGAGATTAAGAATATGTTCACCGAAGACATTCACTTGGTTATTAACGTCACCTTGGAGAAGAGCTTTCCACTCGGAGGCGGCAAGCTGCGAACAAATGGCCGGCCAGTTTCCTCTTTCCCACAGCGCATAGCTTCTTCACCTCGTTCTGTTGGAATCTTCAGTGTTATAAAAACATCATTGTGGTTATATTATGCAGCATAGCCATAGGGTTTGCAAGTGACTATATCTTCAAATAGATCAGTCACTACTCGGTCAATGGAGGAGCCGGTGATGTGAAAATGAAAGTCAGCACTGCAAGGTCGTCAGAATTACTCTGTACAAGATGCTGGTTGAGGTTACCAGCAATTATAATATGTTGATATTTGTGTTGAAGCAGAAGGGAATTCACATTATCTATCAGAAGGTTGATAGTCTGTTTGATGCCATTGAGGTAAGTACATTGCACATGCTAATAAAGAGGTGCTAGGATTCATGCATAGCTTTAAGAATATTATTTTCAAGCGATTAGGAATGGCACCATCAATGGGCTAGGCATGTACACTTTTAGAAAAGCAAATAGTAACGCCTCTTCCTTGTCCTTGTCTGTCTTATCTCATCTATGAAGTGTAACCAGCAACTCTAGCAAAGTTTTCCGGAGTCCTGTCGTACAAAAACGTCTCAGCAACGGCGATCATGTCAGGACGACGAGTGTTCACAAAACTGTGCTTGAGCTCACCTACATTGCTGCTAATAAAGCCTCTAATGTCGGCAGACAGGATGATGATTGTCTGGCTCCTCAAATTTGCGTTCAGCTTGAGTGCATATCTCTCTCTCTCTCTCTCTCTCTCTCTCTCTCTCTCTCTCTCTCTCTCTCTCTCTCTCTCTCTCTCTCTCTCTCTCTCTCTCTCTCTCTCTCTCTCTCTCTCTCTCTGTCTCTCTCTCTCTCTCTCTCTCTCTCTCTCTCTCTCTCTCTCTCTCTCTCTCTCTCTCTCTCTCTCTCTCTCTCTCTCTCTCTCTCTCTCTCTCTCTCTCTCTCTCTCTCTCTCTCTCTCTCTCTCTCTCTCTCTCTCTCTCTCTCTCTCTCTCTCTCTCTCTCTCTCTCTCTCTCTCTCTCTCTCTCTCTCTCTCTCTCTCTCTCTCTCTCTCTCTCTCTCTCTCACTCACTCTCACTCACTCTCTCTCTCTCTCTCTCTCTCTCTCTCTCTCTCTCTCTCTCTCTCTCTCTCTCTCTCTCTCTCTCTCTCTCTCTCTCTCTCTCTCTCTCTCTCTCTCTCTCTCTCTCTCTCTCTCTCTCTCTCTCTCTCTCTCTCTCTCTCTCTCTCTCTCTCTCTCTCTCTCTCTCTCTCTCACTCACTCTCTCTCTCTCTCTCTCTCTCTCTCTCTCTCTCTCTCTCTCTCTCTCTCTCTCTCTCTCTCTCTCTCTCTCTCTCTTTTTTACACAGGGTTTGACAAGGTTAAGGATCCCTAGCTTTATTGACAAGCTATATACAGGTTAAGGATTCCTAACTTTATTGGCAAGCTAAGAGCTGTTACCTACATCAGCTCATTTCAAAGCATTTTTATTGTTATGACACATACAAGTAGGCAACAGGATGAAGTTGGAGACATCTGTGGGCAGCATTTTCATTTGATCAGCTGACTTTATCTCGTTGACATCATTATGCTGTACGAATGTGTTCCATACTCGAGTCATCCTGGGTATATATGATCTCAGATGGAGTGAAGTTCTGGAGAAGGGTACAGCCAGAGTGAAGTTGCTGCTTTCTGTCCGTCTTGTGTAATGAAAGCTTGTTTCATGCTGTCCTCGAAGTGGAGCCAAGTGTGGTACTTTGACAATATTGGCCTTGTACATAACAGTAAGGCCACCCACATCCCTCCTATGTTGAAGGCTCTGCTGAAATGACAGATCTATCCAGGATGGGTCCAGGCGAGAGATGAGACGTCTTGCTCTGTTCTCTACTCTGTCAAGCAGTCGCAGATGAGAGGGGGGACAGGCAAACCAAGAAAGTGGAGCATATTCAAGGTGCGAGCGTACTTGTGCCTCGTACAGAATCTTGCAACCCCTACTGTCAAGTAGATGCGAGATACGGCGAAGTGCTGTAAGCTTCCTGGCTGCCTTGTTTGCAAGATTTACAACATGGTTCTTCATGGTTAGTTTGAGGTCAAATTTCACCCCAAGGATATCAACTTCTTCTCCAGGTGCCAACACCCTCCCATTCATCCTTACTACTGCACCAGCATTACCATCATGGTGCCTAGAGACGATCATCATTTGCGTTTTCTCAGGTGCAAATGTTACTTGCCATCTATTTCCACAAGCTGATATAGCTCTCAGCTGGTGATTGATGTAGTTTAGAGCAGCTGGCATTTCTTCTCTTGGATAAGTGAATGTCAATGTGCAGTCGTCTGCATATGCATGTGATTCTGGGATGAGATGAAGAAGGTCGTTATTACAAACCAGGATCCAAATGGCCTGTTACCCCGGGTGTAATGGGAGCAAATAAACACAGTAGAAAAAGTTTAGACTTATATTATCCTTCACCAATTTATGACAGCAATATGTACACTATGTACAGTGATAAGTATAGTGCACTCCACGGTAAGCAAAGCAGAAATAGAAGCCACAAGATAGCAGACCGTGCTTCAACCAGCTCTAGAATTGGAATGACAAGGGCAGACAGGAGAGCGGTACCCACATAACCTCTGCGATTGCCAAAACCATCATCTTATTGGCTAGAACCTGGTCACTAGTTGAACGACGGGGCCCCATCATCAACTCTTAGCAACCTGGTTCGCTGGTTGGGGGAGATAGCCTGTAAATGAGGGTGTGTACATGCGCCGAATAAAGGTTACGTACTCTTTGCATGCCACAGTCGTTGAAGTAGACATTCCATAACAATGGTCCCAGCACGCTTCCTTGTGGAACACTTGCCCCAATAGGATGTCTTGCTGATTCCGTTCCATTGAGAACTACACTTAGAGATCTACCATGAAGGTAATCACTGAGGAGACATAGTGTAGAGCCTGCAATTCCCAGTGCTTGAAGTTTTGCTATGAGGCCCTGGTGCCACACCCGGTCGAAAGCGCCAGCAATGTCCAGTGCTACCACACAGCTGACTTTGGATTCATCCAGTGACTGGTACCACTTAGTGGAGAGGTTTAACAACAGATCAGCAGCAGAGTAATCTTTCCTGAAGCCATATTGACGATCACAAAGTAGTGAGTGATAGTCAAAAAACTCTGTCATTTGTCTTGAGATTATTGTCTCAAGGATCTTACCAGTGATTGACAGGAGTGACACTGGTCTGTAGTTGCTGATTTCTGCTCTGTTCTTCTTTTTGTGAACAGGGACTACATTTGCCTCTTTCCATAGAGAGGGCCATTTACACTGTACTAGGCAGTGCTGAAAGATGCGAGTTAGAGGTGCTGCTAGCTGGTCTGCACATCTTCTCAGCAATCTTGGGCTCAACTTGTCTGGGCCCACAGCCTTTTCTTGGTCAAGCGATTTAAGAAGGAAGTGCACCTCCTCCTGCCTTATTGTCACCACTGACAGTTTTGACACAGTTCTTGCAGCTAGCCAAGAAGGGTTCCTTGCTGGATCAGGAACTTGCATTTTGGTAGCACTCTCTCTCTCTCTCTCTCTCTCTCTCTCTCTCTCTCTCTCTCTCTCTCTCTCTCTCTCTCTCTCTCTCTCTCTCTCTCTCTCTCTCTCTCTCTCTCTCTCTCTCTCTCTCTCTCGCTCTCCTCTTTGTGCTCATTCATTTATTTTTATATAATTAAATAATTAATTGTCTTTGAAATATTTTGTTGATGTATTATTCACCCTTTGGAAATCTTTCCTCCAGTGTCTGTTGTTTTGTTATGAAGTTATATTCACTCCGTGGGTGTTAGCAGAGTAAGTACAACTGGATTAAGGTACAACCCCTGATATTCTTCGTGAGACATACAAACTGAACATTTTCTTTCATATGTCCCTCTGCCATTTCGCGCCAAAGTTATTACATTGCTTTACTGCTAGTTATAAGTGACAAGGGTTGGACTCGAGAGGGACCTGCTTAGCAGTGCTCCTCAAATTCTTGTCTTCTTGTTTCTATTAATAGTCTTCCCTTTACTACTCACCTTCAGCAGCATTTAAGACTTCATTCTTATGTTTCAGCTTCACAATTGTTCCAGAGTCTGTAACTGAAAACTTTTAGAAGCTGCGGGACCTCAAAAGCTATCTCTCCAAGACTGATGTGCTGATTGCTTCAGCTTTACGCCGCTATTACGCCTTCTGCTTCCAATTTCATTTCATCTGTATTCGACTGAAGAAGCCTACTGCGTAGGCGCAAAGTTTCAATCAACAATAAAAATATCCAACTGTTCCACATGTGTTTCACTCTTCAACTTGTCGGTATTAATTCCATTTTCATCGTATTCCAAAATATGTTAATTTATTAAAAAGTATTTGCAAGGAATAATAATAATAATACATCATGGATCAAGTTCATGGCTACTACAGGTGTTATAATTTTAGGAAGTGTGTCATACGACTGTGGTACAGAGTACTAAGTGAAAAATACGCTCAAGGGGGTCTTAATGAACCATTCTTAATGAACCATTCTTAATGAACCATTCTTAATGAACCATTCTTAATGAACCATTCTTAATGAACCATTCTTAATGAACCATTCTTAATGAACCATTCTTAATGAACCATTCTTAATGAACCATTCTTAATGAACCATTCTTAATGAACCATTCTTAATGAACCATTCTTAATGAACCATTCTTAATGAACCATTCTTAATGAACCATTCTTAATGAACCATTCTTAATGAACCATTCTTAATGAACCATTCTTAATGAACCATTCTTAATGAACCATTCTTAATGAACCATTCGGCCATGGGCTTTTAATCATGATATTGCTATTAATCTATAACTAGTTGATGGACAGACACAGGAGGCTTAACTGTTAAATTTACTCACAGACACAGAGGAAATTTACTCACAGACAGGGCTTAACTTAAATTTACTACGAACAGAGAATTAAGTTGCTCCACAGACACAGGAGGAGGCAACTTTACTATTAAGAAATTTACTCACAGACACAGGAGGCAACTGTTAGTTACTCACAGACACAAGGCACATTAAGTTTACTCCACAGACAGGCAACTGTTAAATTTCTCCACAGACAGGAGGCTTAAACTAATTAAATTTACTCACAGACACAGGAGGAAGCTAACTTTAAATTTCTCACAGACACAGGAGGCTTAACTGATAAAAAATTACTCGACACAAGGAGGCAACTGTTAAATTTATCACACTGGAAGCAACTGTCAAATTTACTCACAGACACAGGAGGCAACGTTAAATTTACTCCACAAGACAAGAGGCTTAACGTAAATTTACTCCACAGAAACAACAAGCAACTTTGAAATTTACTCACAGACACAGAACTGTTAAATTTACCTTCACAGACACAAGGAGGCAAATTTAAATTTCTCACAGACACAGGAGGCTTAACTTTAATCTACAGACACAGGAGAACTTCTGTTAAATTTACTCACAGACACAAAGAGCAACTGTTAAATTACTCAAGACACAGGAAAGCAACTTAGGAAAAATTTACTCCACAGACACAGAGGCAACTTGTTTATTCCACAGACACAAGAGGCTTAACTGTTAAATTTACTCACAGACACAGGAGCTTAAATTTACTCCACAGACACAGGAAGATGAAATTTACCTCACAGACACAAGACACAACTTAAATTTACTCACAGACACAGGAAGCAACTATTAGAATTTACTCACAGACTTTCAAGAGCAACTGTGAATTTACTCACAGACACAGGAGGCTTAACTGTTAGAATTTACTCCACAGACACAGAGGCTTAACTGTTAAATTTACTCACAGACACAAAGAGGCTTAACTATTAAATTTACTCCACAGACACAAGAAGCAACTGTTAAATTTACTCACACAGACACAGGAGGCTTAACTGTTAAATTACTCACAGACACAGGAGGCTTAACTGTTAAATTTACTCTGAACACAAGAGGCTTAACTGTTTAGAAATTTACTCCCACAGACTAAGAAACTAACTATTAGAATTTTCACAGACACAGGAAGCAACTGTTAATTTACTCCACAGACACAAGAGGCTTAACTGTTAAATTTACTCCACAGACACAGGAGGCTTAACAGTAAATTTACTCACAGACACAGGAGGCTTAACTGTTAAAATTTGCTCACAGACACAGGAGGCTTAACTGTTAATTTACTCACAGACACAGGAGGCAACGCTATTAAATTTACTCACAGACACAAGAGGCTTAACTGTTAAATTACCTCACAGACACAGGAGGCTTAACTGTTAAATTTACTCACAGACACAAGAGGCTTAACTGTTAAATTTACTCACAGACACAGGAGGCTTAACTGTTAAATTTACTCACAGACACAAGAGGCTTAACTGTTAAATTACCTCACAGACACAGGAGGCTTAACTGTTAAATTTACTCACAGACACAAGAGGCTTAACTGTTAAATTTACTCACAGACACAAGAGGCTTAACTGTTAAATTACCTCACAGACACAGGAGGCTTAACTGTTAAATTTACTCACAGACACAAGAGGCTTAACTGTTAAATTTACTCACAGACACAAGAGGCTTAACTGTTAAATTTACTCACAGACACAAGAGGCTTAACTGTTAAATTTACTCACAGACACAAGAGGCTTAACTGTTAAATTTACTCACAGACACAAGAGGCTTAACTGTTAAATTTACTCACAGACACAAGAGGCTTAACTGTTAAATTTACTCACAGACACAGGAGGCTTAACTGTTAAATTTACTCACAGACACAAGAGGCTTAACTGTTAAATTTACTCACAGACACAAGAGGCTTAACTGTTAAATTTACTCACAGACACAAGAGGCTTAACTGTTAAATTTACTCACAGACACAGTAGGCTTAACTTTTAAATTTACTCACAGACACAAGAGGCTTAACTGTTAAATTACCTCACAGACACAGGAGGCTTAACTGTTAAATTTACTCACAGACACAGGAGGCTTAACTGTTAAATTTACTCACAGACAAAGGAGGCTTAACTGTTAAATTTACTCACAGACACAGGAGGCTTAACTGTTAAATTTACTCACAGACACAAGAGGCTTAACTGTTAAATTACCTCACAGACACAGGAGGCTTAACTGTTAAATTTACTCACAGACACAGGAGGCTTAACTGTTAAATTTACTCACAGACACAGGAGGCTTAACTTTTAAATTTACTCACAGACACAAGAGGCTTAAGTGTTAAATTTACTCACAGACACAGGAGGCTTAACTGTTAAATTTACTCACAGACACAGGAGGCTTAACTGTTAAATTTACTCACAGACACAGGAGGCTTAACTTTTAAATTTACTCACAGACACAAGAGGCTTAACTGTTAAATTACCTCACAGACACAGGAGGCTTAACTGTTAAATTTACTCACAGACACAGGAGGCTTAACTGTTAAATTACCTCACAGACACAGGAGGCTTAACTGTTAAATTTACTCACAGACACAAGAGGCTTAACTGTTAAATTACCTCACAGACACAGGAGGCTTAACTGTTAAATTTACTCACAGACACAAGAGGCTTAACTTTTAAATTTACTCACAGACACAGGAGGCTTAACTGTTAAATTACCTCACAGACACAGGAGGCTTAACTGTTAAATTTACTCACAGACACAAGAGGCTTAACTGTTAAATTACCTCACAGACACAGGAGGCTTAACTGTTAAATTTACTCACAGACACAGGAGGCTTAACTGTTAAATTTACTCACAGACACAGGAGGCTTAACTTTTAAATTTACTCACAGACACAAGAGGCTTAACTGTTAAATTACCTCACAGACACAGGAGGCTTAACTGTTAAATTTACTCACAGACACAGGAGGCTTAACTTTTAAATTTACTCACAGACACAAGAGGCTTAACTGTTAAATTACCTCACAGACACAGGAGGCTTAACTTTTAAATGTACTCACAGACACAAGAGGCTTAACTGTTAAATTACCTCACAGACACAGGAGGCTTAACTGATAAATTTACTCACAGACACAAGAGGCTTAACTTTTAAATTTACTCACAGACACAGGAGGCTTAACTGTTAAATTTACTCACAGACACAGGAGGCTTAACTGTTAAATTTACTCACAGACACAGGAGGCTTAACTGTTAAATTACCTCACAGACACAGGAGGCTTAACTGTTAAATTTACTCACAGACACAAGAGGCTTAACTGTTAAATTACCTCACAGACACAGGAGGCTTAACTGTTAAATTTACTCACAGACACAGGAGGCTTAACTGTTAAATTTACTCACAGACACAGGAGGCTTAACTTTTAAATTTACTCACAGACACAAGAGGCTTAACTTTTAAATTTACTCACAGACACAGGAGGCTTAACTGTTAAATTTACTCACAGACACAGGAGGCTTAACTTTTAAATGTACTCACAGACACAAGAGGCTTAACTGTTAAATTACCTGACAGGCACAGGAGGCTTAACTGTTAAATTTACTCACAGACACAAGAGGCTTAACTTTTAAATTTACTCACAGACAAAGGAGGCTTAACTGTTAAATTTACTCACAGACACAGGAGGCTTAACTGTTAAATTTACTCACAGACACAGGAGGCTTAAC
This sequence comes from Cherax quadricarinatus, assembly GCF_038502225.1. Classification (NCBI taxonomy): domain Eukaryota; kingdom Metazoa; phylum Arthropoda; class Malacostraca; order Decapoda; family Parastacidae; genus Cherax; species Cherax quadricarinatus. The sequence continues at coordinate 63,159,425 of NC_091293.1, read as the reverse complement.
TGTTAAATTTACTCACAGACACAAGAGGCTTAACTTTTAAATTTACTCACAGACACAAGAGGCTTAACTTTTAAATTTACTCACAGACACAAGAGGCTTAACTTTTAAATTTACTCACAGACACAGGAGGCTTAACTGTTAAATTTACTCACAGACACAGAAGGTTTAATGACAATTTTTTCACAGACACGAAAGTCTTCCCTAACAGAACTATATAATTCACGACACCTGGAGTTTACCTGGAGAGAGTTTCGGGGGTCAACGCCCCCGCGGCCCGGTCTGAGACCAGGCCTCATGGTGGATCAGGGTCTGATCAACCAGGCTGTTACTGCTGGCCGCACGCAGGCTGACGTACGAACCACAGCCCGGTTGGTCAGGTACTGACTTTAGGTGCCTGTCCAGTGCCTTCTTGAAGACAGCCAGGGGTCTATTATGTATGCTGGGAGGCAATTGAACAGTCTTGGGCCCCGGACACTTATTGTGTTGTCTCTCAGTGTACTCGAGGCGCCCCTGCTTTTCATCGGGGGAATGTTGCATCTCCTGCCGAGTCTTTTGCTTTCATAAGGAGTGGTTTTCGTTAGTGATTTTCGTGTGCAAGTTTGGTACTAATCCCTCAACCATTTTTCTTTGGCAGAATTGAATTCGAACATTTATTTATTTATTTATTTTGTCTTTGCAAACAGTACATTGAGATTTTATATTTACAATAGTAGGTTGCAATGCAAAGACAGCCTCTATTATGCCTAGGTATTATAGGCTGTAACTTGTGAAAATTTGTCTGGACTGTCTCCATGTGAGTTGTCTACCCTGACAAGCTCTGTTGACACCGAGCCCTGAGGTCGGTACCTCAGCCTCACAGGTGGCTTATAGGACAGATTTTCATAAATGACTGATGTTGCAAGAAATCTCGCCTGCATGCACGAATAAAGGGCTAACTTACTTGGTGTTGGAGAATATATTCTGGTCTTCAACCTCCGTAAGTTTTAGCCCCTCTGGACTTCCCCTCAGAACCACGTGCAACCAGGAGCCTTAATTCCTGCAATATTCAGTGGTTATTAGTGACCTGCCTGCACCTCAGAAATCCCTGTTCCCAAGGGGGTATGTATCCCCTAGAATAACTATGCAGAAAGTGACACTAGCTTCTACGGCTACACCACTGAATGACGCCGGCACGTACCGATCATGGGCCGCCTATCTACACAAAGGCTCACAGCTCAACTCACTCGCAATTTCCCCCAGAAACTGGCCAGAATCACGCGTGGGAAAGGGAGGTCTTGTCTTACTGTATGGGCCTGACGGAGGAGGACATCTACGGTACGTCGAGGTGCCTCCACCAGATTTCCCCAGGTCTAGTATGTGAAGACACGTGGGGGCACCGCCTGCTGATCACGGCACTTGTTGTTTCGACGGTGTCTGGTTACAATACTGGCTTACAATAAGAACATAAGAACATAAGAATGTAGGAACACTTCAGAAGGCCTACTGGCCCATGCGAGGCAGGTCCTTATCAAAACGACCTCTACCTAAAGCTACCCAAGAAATAACTCCCGTACCCAATGACACCATTCAAACCCAGCCCCTCCCACTCATATATTTGTCCAGTCTCTTCTTAAAGCTACCCAAGGTCTTAGCCTCTATCACCCCACTGGGAAGACTGTTCCACGCATCTACAACTCTGTTAGAAAACCAGTACTTACCTATGTCCTTTCTAAATCTAAATTTATCCAACTTAAATCCATTATTTCTGGGTCTTACCTGGTTCGACACCTTCAGTACTTTATTAATATCTCCCTTGTTTATGCCTGTCATCCACTTATACACTTCAATGATATCTCCCCTCGTTCTACGCCTCTCCATAGAGTGGAGATTTAAGGCTTTAAATCTATCTTCATACGGGAGGTTCCTTACACAGTAAATCATTTTAGTCATTCTTCTCTAAATGTTCTCTAATGAGTCTATATCCATCCTGTAGTAAGGGGACCAAAACTGAGCAGCATAATCTAAATGAGGCGTCACTAGTGATGTATAGAGCTGTAAAATAACTTTTGGACTTCTGTTACTTATACTTCTTGAGATAAATCCAAGTAATCTGTTGGCCTTGTTGCGCACACTAAGGCACTGCTGTCTTGGCTTTAGATTTCTGCTTACCATGACTCCCAAGTCTTTTTCACATTCTGTATGATCAAGCTCTACTTCACCTAGATTATAGCTTCGAGGGTTATTTTCATTACCAAGGGCAAGTACTTTACACTTATCGACATTGAACTTCATCTGCCATTTTTCAGACCAGGACATTAATTTGTCCAAATCCTCCTGGAGTTCATTGCTATCCTCCTCAGAGTGAATTATACGGCCTATCTTTGTTTCATCAGCAAACTTACTCATGTCACTCGTAATCCCTTCATCAAGGTCATTTATGTAAATTATGAACAAGAGAGGGCCTAAAACTGATCCTTGTGGAACGCCACTAGTGACTAATCCCCATTCAGATTTCACTCCATTAATGGTAACTCTCTGCTTTCTATTGGTAAGCCATAAGAACATAAGAACATAAGAAAGGAGGAACACTGCAGCAGGCCTGCTGGCCCATACTAGGCAGGTCCTTTACAATTCATCCCACTAACAAACATTTGACCTACCCAATTTTCAATGCTACCCAAGAAATAAGCTCTGATGTGCAAGTCCCACTCAAATCCAACCCATCCCACTCATGTATTTATCCAACCTAAATTTGAAACTACCCAAAGTCCTAGCCTCAATAACCCAACTAGGTAGACTGTTCCACTCATCTACTACCCTATTTCCAAACCAATACTTTCCTATGTCCTTTCTAAATCTAAACTTATCTAATTTAAATCCATTACTGCGGGTTCTCTCTTGGAGAGATATCCTCAAGACCTTGTTAATATCCCCTTTATTAATACCTATCTTCCACTTATACACTTCGATCAGGTCTCCCCTCATTCTTCGTCTAACAAGTGAATGTAACTTAAGAGTCTTCAATCTTTCTTCATAAGGAAGATTTCTAATGCTATGTATTAATTTAGTCATCCTACGCTGAATGTTTTCTAACGAATTTATGTCCATTCTGTAATATGGAGACCAGAATTGAGCTGCATAATCTAGGTGAGGCCTTACTAATGATGTATAAAGCTGCAGTATGACCTCTGGACTTCTGTTGCTTACACTTCTTGATATAAATCCCAGTAATCTATTTGCCTTATTACGTACGCTTAGGCATTGCTGTCTTGGTTTAAGGTTGCTGCTTACCATAACCCCCAAGTCCTTTTCGCAATCTGTATGGTTAAGTTCTACATTATTTAACTTATAAGTGCTAGGGTTATGGACACTCCCGAGCTTCAGAACCTTGCATTTATCTACATTGAACTGCATCTGCCACTTTTCTGACCAAGAGTAGAGTTTGTCTAAATCCTCCTGAAGTTCCCTAACATCTACGTTTGAATCAATTATCCTACCTATCTTCGTGTCATCGGCGAATTTGCTCATATCACTAGTAATTCCTTCATCAAGATCATTGATATATATTATAAACAACAACGGGCCCAAGACTGATCCCTGTGGAACGCCACTTGTTACTGATCCCCACTCGGATTTAACCCCATTTATGGACACTCTTTGCTTCCTGTCTGTGAGCCATGATTCGATCCACGAGAGCACCCTTCCCCCAATGCCATGAGCTGCTACTTTCTTCAACAGTCTTTGGTGCGGAACTCTATCAAATGCCTTACTAAAATCTAAGTAAATAATATCAAATTCTTTATCGTGGTCAACAGCCTCAAAAGCTTTACTGAAGAAAGTTAATAAATTAGTTAGACAAGACCGGCCTCTTGTGAATCCATGCTGAGTATCATTAATCAAGCTATGCTTATCGAGATGGCTTCTTATAATCTCAGCTATAATTGACTCTAGTAATTTGCCTACAATTGAGGTCAGGCTTATTGGGCGGTAATTTGACGGTAACGACTTGTCCCCTGTTTTAAAAATAGGAATTACATTAGCCATCTTCCACATATCAGACACTGCACCTGTTTGAAGAGATAAATTAAAAATATTAGTTAATGGTTCACAGACTTCCATTTTGCATTCCTTTAGAACCCTTGAAAAAACCTCATCAGGACCCGGTGACTTATTTTGCTTCAGTCTGTCTATCTGCTTCACAACCATTTCACTAGTGACTGTGATGTTACATAATTTATCTTCTTCTGATCCACTATAAAAATTAATTACCGGAATATTATTAGTGTCTTCCTGTGTAAAAACCGAGAGAAAATAATTATTTAAAATCGAGCACATTTCATTCTCTTTGTCAGTAAGATGCCCATAGTTATTTTTAAGGGGACCTATCTTATCTCTGACTTTTGTTCTATAGACCTGGAAAAAACTTTTTGGGTTAGTTTTAGAATCCCTAGCAACTTTAATTTCATAGTCCCTTTTAGCTTTTCTTATCCCCTTTTTAATGTCCCTCTTAATGTCAATATACTGATTCATAAGATGACCCTCGCCTCTTTTGATACGCCTATAAATTCCTTTCTTATGCCCTAGTAGATATTTCAGCCTATTATTCATCCATTTTGGGTCATTTCTATTTGATCTAATTTCCTTATAAGGGATAAACGTTCTTTGAGCAGCATGTATTGTGTTCAGAAAACTGTCATATTGATAGCTCTCTTCGTTACCCCAGTCAACAGATGATAAGTGTTCTCTAAGCCCATCGTAATCTGCTAAGCGAAAATCTGGGACTGTTACTGAGTTATCCCTACTATCATACTTCCATTCAATTCTACATGTAATTGATTTGTGGTCGCTAGCACCCAGTTCCTCTGAAACTTCTAAATTATTAACAAGGGATTCATTGTTTGCCAGAACTAAGTCAAGCAGGTTATTACCCCTTGTAGGTTCTGTCACAAACTGCTTCAAAAAACAATCCTGAACTACTTCTAAGAAATCGTATGATTCTAAATTCCCAGTCAAGAAATTCCAATCAATATGACTAAAGTTAAAGTCTCCTAGAATTACTACATTATCGTGCCTTGTGGCCCTAAAAATTTCCTCCCATAGTAGTCTCCCCTGGTCCCTATCTAAATTTGGGGGACGGTATATCACACCTAAAATTAATTTTTCATGCCCCTCTGAAAATTCTATCCAAACAGACTCTGTATGTGTTACTTCAGACTTAATACCCGTTTTTATGCAACAGTTCAAGCGATCTCGGACATACAATGCCACCCCACCCCCCTTCCCGATACTTCTATCTACTTGGAACAATTTAAAACCCTGAATGTGACATTCTGCAGGCATGTCCCGACTTTTTGAATTAAACCACGTCTCAGTAATGGCAAATACATCTATGTTACCTGCACTAGCAACTAGTCTCAACTCGTCCATCTTATTCCTAGCACTGCGACTATTTGTGTAATAAATATTTAATGACCCTCCTATCTCTTTACCCTTCCTGCTCCTTTCTGTTATTCCACTAAACCTATTACTGTCATTGTCAATTAGTGCCACTGGCTTTTCAATATCCTCCTCATTTTGCCTATTACTAGTTCTCCTAGTACTCATGTTACTACCCTGCGACTTCACAGTTTTCCCGCCAAAACCCATACCACTAACTATTCCTAGTTTAAAGACCTAACAGCTCCCTCCACTGCATTGGCCAGTGCTCCCACCCCACACCTAGACAAGTGAACCCCATCCCTGGCATACATGTCATTTCTGCCATAGAAGAGGTCCCAGTTGTCAATGAATGTTACCGCATTTTCCTTACAGTATTTGTCCAGCCAGCAATTGACACCAATTGCTCTGGACAACCATTCATTTCCAACTCCTCTCCTTGGCAAAATGCCACATATGACAGGTTTCCCACCCTTCTTCCTAATTATCTCTATTGCTGACCTATACCTGCTAATCAGGTCCTCACTCCTACGTCTGCCAACATCGTTGCCTCCAGCACTGAGACAGATAATAGGATTGCTCCCATTACCTCTCATGATGTCATCCAGACGGCTAACAATATCCTTCATCCCAGCCCCAGGAAAACACACTCTCTGCCTCCTACTCCTATCCTTCAAACAGAATGCCCTATCCATGTACCTAATCTGACTATCCCCAACAACAACAATGTTTTTACCTTCCTTGGCGTCGTCCGTAGTGATGCTCCGAGTAGTCGACTCAAATTCGCCAGGTAGCATTACACCACTTGTAGAATTCGTCATGACGTTCTCGATGGTCTTCGTTGGGGTTTCTAGGGATGTCTCACTCACGTCTGCCAATGCTTCCTTGGTGCTCGTTGTGGCATTCCCAGTAGAACACTCACATTCGTCAGGTAGCACCGAGAATGAGTTGGAAGTTTCCACGGCAGTCTTCTGGTTTCTCGTTGTTTCTGCCTCTCCAACCGTTTTCTTAATCTTCAGCTTGGTTCCATGTTGCCCGACCACTGACCAAGCTCCCCTCTTAACCTGGGGACTCACAACAGGAGGATTACTACGAATCCTCTTGTTCTCCTCCGTTAATCGCCGTATCTCCAGTTTAGCAACTCTGAGTTCTTCTCTCAGCTGCTGGTAAAGCTGCTCAAGAGAGGGCATCCTGGTTCAGATTCACAGAGAGCACACAAACAGGTCTTCACAGAGCTAAGTACACGTCACCACTGGGCTAAGTACACGTCACCACTGAGCTAAGTACACGTCACCACTGGCTAAGTACACGTCACCACTGAGCTAAGTACACGTCACCACTGAGCTAAGTACACGTCACCACTGAGCTAAGTACACGTCACCACAGCTAAGTACACGTCACCACCTCTATCCATGCTAGAACTTTACCTCCTATACCATGAGCTGCCACTTTTCTTAAGAGTCTCTTGTGAGGTACTCTGTCGAAGGCTTTACTAAAATCCAAATAAACAATATCATATTCCTTATCACTGTCAACTGCCTCAAATGTTCTATTGAAGAACGTCAGTAAGTTTGTCAGGCAGGAACGACCTCTCGTGAATCCATGCTGAGATTCATTTATCAAGTTATGCTCTTCAAGGTGACTTCGAATAATGTCAGCTATAATTGATTTTAATAACTTGCCCACTATAGATGTCAGGCTTATTGGACGGTAATTTGAAGGAAAGGACTTATCCCCTGATTTGAATATAGGAACCACATTAGCCATCTTCCACAACTCTGGCACAACACCGGTAAGGATGGACGTATTAAACACACTCGTTAATGGCTGACTAAGCTCCATCTTGCATTCCTTAAGTACCCTGGAAAACAACTCATCGAGTCCCGGGGACTTATTTTGCTTCAGTTTGTCTATCTGTTTAATAACCATGTCTATAGTAACAGTAATATTAGCTAATTTAAATTCATCAGGAACTAAATAATTGTTAATTACTGGAATCTCATTTACATCTTCCTGTGTAAAAACTGACAAAAAACAGTCATTAAATAAGGAACACATTTCCAGTTCGTTATCCGTCAGCTGTCCATTCCCAATTTTCAGAGGTCCTACTTTTTCCTTCACCTTGAAAGAACCCCTTTGGATTAGTCTTTGATTCATTAGCAACTCTAATTTCATAGTCACGTTTAGCCTTTCTAATCCCCTTTTTTACTTCTCTTTTAAGCTGAACATATTGGTCAGTAAGGTTAATCTGTCCTCTTCTGATACGCCTATAAATTCCCCTTTTCTCCCCTAATAGATGCTTTAACCTACTGTTAACCCATTTGGGATCGTTATTATTAGACCTAATATCTCTCTGGGGAATGTATATACTCTGGGCACGGTGTACATTATTAAGAAAAAAATCATAAAAGCAGATCCCTTCATAATCATAAGTATGATCATCGCCAATAAAATCATTAGCTAGATAACCCCAATCAAGATTAGACAGATGTTCCCTAAGTCCATTATAGTCGGCAGAACGGAAATCGGGGATTTTTACTGTATTATCATTATTCTTGCATTTCCAGTTAATGCTAAAAGTGATGGATTTGTGATCACTTGCGCCAAGCTCTTCAGTGATCTCCAGATTATTCACGAGTGTTTCTTTATTTGACAAGACTAGGTCTAGCAAATTAACACCCCTGGTAGGCTCTGTCACGCTCTGCTTCAGAAAACAGCCCTGAACTGTTTCCATAAAGTCACTGGATTCTAGATTACCTGTCAAAGAATTCCAGTCAATTTGACTAAAGTTAGAGTCCCCTACTATGACTATGTTGTTGTGTCTAGAAGCCCTAACAATTTCGTCCCAAAGAAGTCTCCCTCTATCGTGATCCAAGCCTGGAGGTCGGTATATTACACCTAGAATTAGTTTTTCTTGACCCTCTACAAACTCTACCCAAACAGATTCTGTTACTGCTCCATCTATCTTTATACCTGTTTTTATGCAACAATTAATATTTTCTCGAACATACAATGCAACTCCTCCCCCCTTCCCATTACATATATCCACATTGAACAACTTAAATCCCTGAATATTACACTCAGCAGTCATATCCCGACTCTTTAAATCATACCACGTTTCAGTTAATGCAATGATATCAAAGTTCCCAGCACACGCTACCAAACGTAGTTCATTAATTTTATTTCTTGCACTTCGACTGTTAGCATAAAATACCATCATATGTTTTTTTCTTCTGCACATTTTTCCTATTGATCTTTGTTTTTACACAATTTCTGAAATTATCATTACCCAGAGTTACTCCATGACAGTTACTATTAAGATTCTTAATATCAGAGCATAAGTCAATATATCCATACTCATTATTTATCCTTTCTAAACCCATACCTCTAACTAATCCTAGTTTAAAGTCCTAACAACCCCCTCAACTGAGTTAGCAAGAAAGCCCACACCTGCCCTGGATAAGTGAACCCCATCCCTGGCATACATGTCATTTCGGCCATAGAAGTTGTCCCAGTTGTCAATGAATGGTACTGCATTATCCTTACAGTGTTTATCCAGCCAACAATTAATACCAACTGCTCTGGACAACCATTCATTACCAACACCTCTTCTTGGCAAAATGCCACATATAACAGGGCGCCCCCCCCTTTCTTCCTAATTATGTCTATAGCTGCCCTGAACTTTCTAACTAAATCCTCACTTCTACGCTTGCCTACATCGTTGTCTCCAGCACTGAGGCAAATAATAGGATTGACCCCATTACCGTTCATGATGTTGTCAAGCCGGTTAACAATGTCCTCCATCCCAGCCCCAGGAAAGCAAACCCTCTGTCTCCTACTCCTGTCCTTCAAGCAGAATGCCCTATTCATGTATCCAACCAGGCTATCCCCAACAACAATAATATTCTTACCTTCCTTGTTGTCGTTCGTCGTGACGGTCCCAGTAGTCGACTCACATTCGTCGGGAAGCACCGAGAATGCGTTGGAGGTTTCCACAAGAGTTTCCACAGCAGTCTCTTTCTTCTTCATCGTTTCTGGCTTTCCATTCGTCTTCTTGATCGTCAACTTCGTCGTCCCCTGCTGTCCAGCCACTGACCACGATCCCTTCTTGACCTGAGGACTCGAAACAGGAGGACTACTACGAATCCTCTTGTTTTTCTCGGTCAATCGCCGTATCTCCATCTTCGCTACCCTCAATTCTTCCTTAAGCTGCTGGTAAAGTTGCTCGATGGAGGGCATCTTGGTTCAGTCCACGGGGAGCACACAAGACACTTCTTCACAGAGTTAAGTACAGGTCACCACATGTAAAGAATCAGACACATGTGCAACATCTGAATATCATTATTTGTAGACGTTTCCCCATCCAACGGCTTTATCAATGCAAATTCAGGGACATAAGGGAAAGACTGCACAACTATATACAAAAGTCGGGGTAATCAGTCCTTCAGCCTTGGAGTTGGTGAAGAGCACCGTAGTCCTGAAGACTATGATGTTCTCCACCATTATATCCTTGAATATATATTGACAAAGTCACTGGATGGCGATACGTCTACTATAAAGATACCCAGATGTTGCACATGTGTCTAATTCTTCAGGATAAAATTTACTCTCGAGCATCACAAGTCGAGGAAATTGTTTACAAAGGAGCTTGATGTGTTGCTAGTCTGATATTTAAGAAAACTCTGCAGAACAAGAATTTTTGTTTTATAATTTTTGTTTTATAATTTCTTGTGATGAATGATTTTGAAAACCGACAAGTTGAAGATTGAGACACTTATGCAACATATGGGAATCTTTATTTCGGAAACGTTTCGCCACAAAGTGGCTTCATCAGTCCAATACAAAGAGGAAGGTGTAAGGAGAGGAGGAGTTTGAGGTAATCATTCCTTCAGCCAGGATTGATGGACTGAACACATCGACTCCAGGCTGAGGGACTAATTACCTCAAACTCCTCCTCACCTTACATCTTCCTCTTTGTATTTGACTGATGAAGCCACTATGTGGCGAAACGTTTCCGAAATAAAGATTCCCATATGTTGCGTAAGTGACTCAATCTTCAAATATAATTTAAAAATAGTGAAATTTTGATAACTTGACTTTTAAATAAGACTGCATTAATTTATTATTATGTAAATTTTCTCTATTTTGTGACTAGACATAATTAGACACAATGATCATATTATCAAGGCTTACTATAGCATTGTTGTGGTACCACTATAAAATGTTCGTTACACAAATAACCCGCACATAAAAGAGAGAAGCTTACGACGACGTTTCGGTCCGACTTGGACCATTGACAAAGTCACACTAACCAGAGGTGGAGCAGGACGGCTATATATAGGCAGGAAGAGGTGGTGGTAGTAGTTGTAGTAGTAGTAGTAGTAGTAGTAGTAGTAGTAGTAGTAGTAGTAGTAGTAGTAGTAGTAGTAGTAGTAGTAGTAGTAGTAGTAGTACAAGAGTTGTATTTATAAAATGTTCGTTACTGGAGTAGAGTAGCGGTTCCTAAACTTGGGGTACGTACACAGGATATACACCCTAAAGGGTGTATTTCTCTCAGTGTATATAGGCTGAGTGTTTACTGTAATCCCTATTGTAGGGATTAAAATATTCTTGTCTAGAGGTGAAAAGATTACGGTGCAGCTTTAATAACCATGATGTAGTCGACAGCATTTAAACCTCATTAAGCAACCAGGATGCGTGTACCAGAAGGGATCGGCGAAAGGATTTTCTCTGGGTATGCCAATGAGTTATATTTTTTTGTATGGTCACCAATAACTTTTTTAAATATATATTCTGTGTATTTTATACACAAGTGTAAAGTTACCAAATAACGGAACACTGTGGATACCAGCTAACTTCTTGACAGCATGCTGAAGGAATTTGTTGTTTTTCCATGCAACTTATCTACTCGAGATTCTCATGAAATTCTACCACTGACTAAATTTTTGTTACAGGTTAACTGGTCATGTCCCTTAATTACCAATATGGGTAATACAAAACTTTTAACACAACGTACCTTTGTGGACAGGAATTCTGTTTTATACATTATTAACATCAAATCTCATGACAGATGTCTGTGGAGAAGGACTTCAGGGCAACACTTACAGTAACCGCACCTGGAAATGAAGCTTTGACTTTGAACAAGCAGGCAGATTTTTTTTTCACTGGAGTTAAAATATGATCCGCAACCGAGGGAAAGTCTGAGTTAATAAATTAGACACATATGCAACTCTTGGGTATCTTTATTGAGGAAACAATAAAGATACCCAAGAGTTGCATATGTGTCTAATTTATCAACATGTCGGTTCTCTGAACCATTCATCTACAAGTCTGAGTTAACTCCGCCTTCACGGGAAACGTTTTGGCACTTTTACCTCCTGGGATTTTTCAGAAATGACACGCACGTATTATGTGCACCTCCCCTAAAATAAGAGAATTCGTAGCCATAATGTAATGCTAGATGAGATCATTGGTATGTGCAGTACTCCTTGAAAGACATAAATTAATTAATGAATCTCAGCATGGTTTTACAAAGGGGCGATCCTGCCCTACGAATTTACCAACTTTTTTTACTAATGTATTTGAGGAGGTGGATCATGGTAACGAATATGATGATGACACAGACAAAGTCATGTACAGATACCAAGGTTTTGCTCGTCTTTTTGTTGTTACTGTGATTATTGATCATTTGCTTCGTATCTTACCGCGAAGAGCCACTGACAACACTAATTTATATAAGTCTTGTTGACGCTATGAACTTTAAGTCAGACTCGTATTTTTATCAAGAAATTCTTCCACTCTTAGGGAGATTGAAGTGACAAAGTCTGTTATGATTCATACTCAAGTAAACATTACAGAAAATAAAAGGTCAGAGTATTTTATACAAAGGTTGTTTGACCATAAACAAGCTTTCCCAGATATATATTAGTTTGCTACTGCATTCACAATATTTTAACAACATATGAACATAAGAAAGACGGAACACTGCAGCAGGCCTACTGACACATGCGAAGCAGGTCCATGTCACCCCCCCCGGATTAGACCAATGACCCACCTAGTCAGGTCACTTCCACTCAAGGAAGGAGCACGGCATCAGACCTAGTAGCACAAGCTAGTCAGGTTCAACTCACACCCACCCACACCCACTCACGTATTTATCTAACCAATTTTTTAAACTACACAACGTTTTAGCCTCTATAATTGTACTCGGGAGTTTGTTCCACTCATCCACAACTCTATTACCAAACCAGTGCTTACCTATATCCTTCCTGAATCTGCATTTTTCCAACTTAAAACCATTGCTGCGAGTCCTGTCTTGGCTGCAAATTTTCAGCACGCTATTTACATCCCCTTTATTTATTCCTGTTTTCCATTTATACACCTCAATCATATCCCTCCTAATTCTACGCCTTTCTAAAGAGTGGTGCATTAAGTGTGCAGTTGCAACACTTGCTCGCATTGATCCACCAACACGTCACGGTAAGTCGTCTGAGTGGAAAACAAATCTTGTTTTTCTTGCCTTTGAATCCCAGCGCGCTAATAAGTTAAATATTAACTCATTTCTAAGCAAATTTGCAGACTAACAGCGTAGACTACAGGCTGTATAACTTCACTCAATGTAAACTACATTAACATACGATATGAGGATGCCGCCGCCATCTAGCATAAATGTAATCAATTTTTTTTTATTATCTACCATTTTTTTTCTTTATATGAAGTTTAGATTATTTATATACCTATTCCTCTTAAACAGTAATTTATAATATCCATGAACACTAAGTTAGGGTAAAGTTTGGAATAATCTCAGTATTTGCTTTGCAAATACCAAAGATCCAGCCATAGAAACGAGCGTCTCTTTATTTACTTATCATGCAGGCCTAACTAAAGAAAAATAAAATGATGTGTATGGAAAGACACATTCCGCCGATCAACGCCAAGCAGATGCCTAGACAATCAAATCCATTTCAAATCTTTTTTTTTTTATTGCTCCATTCTTAAAATCTTAACTCTAGGGTCAACGAAGCATATAGTTTGGTAAGTCTTAAAAAAAAAGGTTGGACTGATTTTGAGATGAGTCTTTAAAACCCTTAAACTGTCCAAACGTAGATCTACGTTTTTTTCAACATGGTCTGATCAACCACGCTGTTACTGCTGGCCGCACGCAAACTGATGTACGAACCACAGCCCGGTTGGTCAGGTACTAACTTTATGTGTCTGTCCAGTGCCTTCTTGAAGACAGCCAGGGGTCTATTGGTAATCCCCCTTATGTATGCTGGAAGGCAGTTGAACAGTCTTGGACCCCAGACCCTTATTATGTTGTCTCTCAGTGTACTCGTGGCGTCCCTGCTTTTCATTGGGGGGATGTTGCATCTCCTGTCGAGCCTTTTGCTTTCATAGGGAGTGATTTTCGTGTGCAAGTTTGGTACCAATCCCAGGGAATACAGATCAAAGGTCTTCAACCGTTCCCAGTAATTTAGGTGCCTTATCGTACTTATGTGTGCCGTGAAAGTTCTTTGTATACTCTCCAGATCTGCAATGTCGCCAGCCTTGAAGGGGGCCGTTAGTGTACAGCAGTTTTACAGCCTAGAGAGAACAAGCAATTTGAAGAGACTTATCATGGGCTTGCCGTCCCTAGTTTTGAAGGTTCTCATTATCCATCCTATCATTCTCCTAGTAGATGCGGTAGATACATTGTTGTGGTCTTTGAAGGCGAGATCCTCTGACATTATCATTCCCACGTCTTTCACATTACTTTTTCGCTCTATTGTATGGTTAGAATTTGTCGTATACCCTGATTCAGTTTTAATTTCCTCAAGTGGCCCATTTGAAGATTTCGAAGACACCACAAGACTCCGCTTGGAGTCTTGTGGTGTCTTCGATGGAGGTCACTGTCATGGCAGTCCGGTAGTCATGGTTACTCTGTTGTATTCTCCATACGGTCGGTGTGTGGTTCACTCGATGTATTTACAATAGAGTTCTTTTGACTGGAAGCAGAAAACAATCTGGAGTCGTTCATACATATAACTTAGCTGCTAAACTTAATATAATAAACTTAACATAATTACTAGGTACAGTGACACCGTCTGCGATCATACCTCCAAAGAGTTCACCAACAACGTCGAGCTGAAAATGTGGGAATCTATATGAATTTACGTATACTGGTTTTCCTTGTTCCAAAGAAATCCGTTAAAAGAAATTCCCATTCACTTCAGGAAATGTTACAGCTGTAATGAGAGTTTTTAAGAAATTCTGTCTTACATCCAGGATATCAATAGATTACTAAAAGTAATTTGCCACAAGAAGAAGCAGTTTTCAGCTGCGTTCTCGAAATCTAATCCTCCTTCCTAAAGGGTTACAGGAAATTTCTCTAGAAGAAAAGATAATCAGAGAAAAGTTTTCTCATCATTTCGCTGAATTTCATTCACTCTCTTAACAAGAAAAGTCAGTCACTAGTGCTACCTATTAAGAATGTTAGTTCATCTTTCCGCACACTGTACAAGAATGAGATTAAAAACACACTTTTGACTGATTAAATGATCACTTTCGGAGCTGCTATCTTACTGAGTGTATTACTAATGAAGTATTCTTCAGTGCATTTTACTCATTACTTGACAAGCTGAAGAGTGAGACACACACACACACACTTGACAAGCTGAAGAGTGAGACACACACACACACTTGACAAGCTATCCTAATGTGAATCGTTATCAAAAAACACAGCAGTCCTTGAGTAAACCTTCCTCATGCCAAAGCAATATTCGAGTGAAACGTCACCCAGGCAATGTTGGCTATGCTTTATTTATAGTATCCTTGTATTAACAAGCTGCTGTCATGGCTATCTGCCACACAATACAGCTCTGAGGAAAGCCATCAAGAACTCAGATACAGTGTGCCAGTGTCCCCTCTATGTGACTCTCACTCTTACCCCTAATCCCTCTAAACATAAAAGCAAAGGCACTCAATCAGTAATACTCAGCGATTAAGAGTTATGGGCTCAGTTATAGGGATTGCCAACCCTAGGAGACGCTAGTGGTAGTAGGGATCCCGCAGGAGGAGGGAGGCTCCTCTGCATCATTCGTCAGACATTGTGCTCTTAAAACGTGAATATATGGTCCGTGATATCCGATCGTGTGTCGTTATTCGTGTTAACGAGATGTGAGTCTAGTATTAAGAGATGTCGTTGAATACTTTATATTATTATCTGAGTGGGGGGGGGGAGGGTGCTATATTACGTTAAACAATGGTAGATATGTTTGTGATAGTGGTGGTTTGTAGAGAAGTGGTGGTGGTAGTGGTGGTGGTGGTGGTAGTGGTGGTGGTGGTGGTGGTGGTGGTAGTGGTGGTGGTGGTGGTCGTGGTGGTGGTGGTGGTGGTAGTGGTGGTGGTGGTGGTGGTAGTGGTGGTGGTGGTGGTGGTGGTGGTGGTGGTGGTGGTTGGTACTGTTGTGGTGGTGATGGATGGTACTGTTCTGGTGGTGATGGTTGGTACTGTTGTAGTGGTAGTGGTTGGTACTGTTGTGGTGGTGATGGTTGGTACTGTTGTGGTGGTGATGGTTGGTACTGTTGTGGTGGTGATGGTTGGTACTGTTGTAGTGGTGGTGGTTGGTACTGTTGTCGTGGTGATGGTTGGTACTGTTGTGATGGTAATGGTACTGTTGTAGTGGTGATGGTTGGTCCTGTTGTGGTGGTGATGGTTGGTACTGTTGTGGTGATTATGGTTGCTAGGGAGGATAGAAGTAAGACAGGGAAACATGCACCAACAGGGAATACAGTCACAGAAACCCAAGGCAAGCGGAAACCAAGCCTGTGCACATACTATGCACTTGGTATCTGCTGGCATGGGAAATCTGGAAAAACAGATGGGACGTGCAACTATGACCACCCTAGAAAATGCCATGCCCATATGACAACAGGAAAATGCAAACTCCCTTCCTGTAAGTTTTTTCACCCTGAAATGTGTACCTCTTCAGTACAGGAAAGACTGTGCTATAACTTAAATTGCCAGGCATACCATCTAAAGGGGACAAAAAGATACAAAACATCCAGGCCATGGGAAAACCTGGGTAGCCACAGCCACTCAAGAGGGAGAGGTTTTTTAGTGCCAGGAAGGAAAAAAAACTGGCAGGAAATGGCAGAAATCGTACACCAAATCCAGTCATTCCTGGAGTGGAA
This sequence comes from Cherax quadricarinatus, assembly GCF_038502225.1. Lineage (NCBI taxonomy): Eukaryota > Metazoa > Arthropoda > Malacostraca > Decapoda > Parastacidae > Cherax > Cherax quadricarinatus. Next base: position 63,142,839 of record NC_091293.1, on the reverse strand, counting down.
CCACAGTCGATGGCCTCCACTCCAAACCAACAGATACAGATACTAATGCCGGAAAAAAATCCCCCCCCCCCAGTACCAACAATACCACCAGTCCGATAACATTCTTCTTTGCAAATATACAGGGTCTAAAGCCAGCAACAAACAACAAAATACCTTTCATCCGTGGACTGCTTGCAGAGGCAAAGGCAATGTTCGCGGCTTTCACTGAGACCCACATAAAGGATCACTTGGACAACGAAATATGGATCCCAGGTTACAACCTATACAGATGTGACAGAGTGAACAGGCAAAAGGGGGGGGTTGGCCTGTACATTGCAGAGTCACTTGTTTGCACAGAACTGCTAAATGCCTCAAATGACGTAGTGGAAGTTTTAGCAGTAAAGGTCGAGAACCAAAACCTAGTCATTGTGGTAGTCTACAAGCCCCCGGATGCAACATCCCAGCAATTCCAGGAACAGCTGTTAAAAATTGTCCACTGTCTGGAAAATCTTCCAGCTCCTGCACCCAACATCTTGCTCCTGGGGGATTTCAACTTAAGGCACCTAAAATGGAGGAATATAGCAAATAATATTGTTGCAGTAATAACACCAGGAGGCAGCTCTGATGAAAACTCACACTCACACGAGCTTTTAACTCTCTGCACAAAATTCAATTTAAACCAGCAAATAATAGAGCCTACTAGACTGGAGAATACACTAGACCTCATATTCACTAACAATGATGATCTGATAAGAAATGTCACCATATCAAAAACAATATACTCAGATCACAACATAATTGAGGTTCAGACATGTATGCGTGGAGCCCCAGACCGACAAAATGAGACTAGTCACGAGGGAGCATTCACCAAATTCAACTTCAATAACAAAAACATAAAGTGGGACCAAGTAAACCAAGTCCTAACCGATATAAGCTGGGAAGATATACTAAGCAACACAGACCCAAACTTATGCCTAGAACAGATTAACTCGGTGGCACTCGATGTATGCACAAGGCTTATTCCTCTAAGAAAAAGGAGGAGTAGATGTAAAATAGAAAGAGACAGGCGCTCCCTTTACAGGCGACGGAAAAGAATAACAGAGCGGCTAAAAGAGGTCAATATATCTGAAATGCGCAGGGAGACACTGGTCAGAGAAATAGCAAGCATCGAACTTAAGCTAAAAGAATCCTTTAGGAGTCAGGAATCGCGGGAAGAACTAAAAGCTATAAATGAAATCGAAAGAAACCCAAAGTATTTCTTCTCCTATGCCAAATCAAAATCGAGAACAACGCCCAGTATTGGGCCCCTACTTAAACAAGATGGGTCCTACACAGATGACAGCAAGGAAATGAGTGAGCTACTCAAGTCCCAATATGACTCAGTTTTTAGCAAGCCGCTAACCAGACTGAGAGTCGAAGATCAAAATGAATTTTTTATGAGAGAGCCACAAAATTTGATTAACACAAGCCTATCCGATGTTATCCTGACGCCAAATGACTTCGAACAGGCGATAAATGACATGCCCATGCACTCTGCCCCAGGGCCAGACTCATGGAACTCTGTGTTCATCAAGAACTGCAAGAAGCCCCTATCACGAGCCTTTTCCATCCTATGGAGAGGGAGCATGGACACGGGGGTCGTCCCTCAGTTACTAAAAACAACAGACATAGCCCCACTCCACAAAGGGGGCAGTAAAGCAACAGCAAAGAACTACAGACCAATAGCACTAACATCCCATATCATAAAAATCTTTGAAAGGGTCCTAAGAAGCAAGATCACCACCCATCTAGAAACCCATCAGTTACACAACCCAGGGCAACATGGGTTTAGAACAGGTCGCTCCTGTCTGTCTCAACTACTGGATCACTACGACAAGGTCCTAAATGCACTAGAAGACAAAAAGAATGCAGATGTAATATATACAGACTTTGCAAAAGCCTTCGACAAGTGTGACCATGGCGTAATAGCGCACAAAATGCGCGCTAAAGGAATAACAGGAAAAGTCGGTCGATGGATCTATAATTTCCTCACTAACAGAACACAGAGAGTAGTCGTCAACAGAGTAAAGTCCGAGGCAGCTACGGTGAAAAGCTCTGTTCCACAAGGCACAGTACTAGCTCCCATCTTGTTCCTCATCCTCATATCCGACATAGACAAGGATGTCAGCCACAGCACCGTGTCTTCCTTTGCAGATGACACCCGAATCTGCATGACAGTGTCTTCCATTGCAGACACTGCAAGGCTCCAGGCGGACATCAACCAAATCTTTCAGTGGGCTGCAGAAAACAATATGAAGTTCAACGATGAGAAATTTCAATTACTCAGATATGGTAAACATGAGGAAATTAAATCTTCATCAGAGTACAAAACAAATTCTGGCCACAAAATAGAGCGAAACACCAACGTCAAAGACCTGGGAGTGATTATGTCGGAGGATCTCACCTTCAAGGACCATAACATTGTATCAATCGCATCTGCTAGAAAAATGACAGGATGGATAATGAGAACCTTCAAAACTAGGGAGGCCAAGCCCATGATGACACTCTTCAGGTCACTTGTTCTATCTAGGCTGGAATATTGCTGCACTCTAACAGCACCTTTCAAGGCAGGTGAAATTGCCGACCTAGAAAATGTACAGAGAACATTCACGGCGCGCATAACGGAGATAAAACACCTCAATTACTGGGAGCGCTTGAGGTTTCTAAACCTGTATTCCCTGGAACGCAGGAGGGAGAGATACATGATTATATACACCTGGAAAATCCTAGAGGGACTAGTACCGAACTTGCACACGAAAATCACTCACTACGAAAGCAAAAGACTTGGCAGACGATGCACCATCCCCCCAATGACAAGCAGGGGTGTCACTAGCACGTTAAGAGACCATACAATAAGTGTCAGGGGCCCGAGACTGTTCAACTGCCTCCCAGCACACATAAGGGGGATTACCAACAGACCCCTGGCAGTCTTCAAGCTGGCACTGGACAAGCACCTAAAGTCAGTTCCTGATCAGCCGGGCTGTGGCTCGTACGTTGGTTTGCGTGCAGCCAGCAGCAACAGCCTGGTTGATCAGGCGCTGATCCACCAGGAGGCCTGGTCACAGACCGGGCCGCGGGGGCGTTGACCCCCGAAACTCTCTCCAGGTAAACTCCAGGTAAACTGTTGTGGTGGTGGTGGTTGGTACTGTTGTGGTGGTGATGGTTGGTACTGTTGTAGTGGTGATGGTTGGTACTGTTGTGGTGGTGATGGTTGGTACTGTTGTGGTGATTATGGTTGGTACTGTTGTGGTGCTGGTGGTTGGTACTGTTGTGGTGGCGATGGTTGGTACTGTTGTGGTGATGATGATTGGTACTGTTGTGGTGGTGATGGTTGGTATTCTTGTGGTGGTGATGGTTGGTATTCTTGTGGTGGTGATGGTTGGTACTTCTGTAGTGGTGATGGTTGGTATTGTTGTGGTGGTGATGGTTGGTATTCTTGTGGTGGTGATGGTTGGTATTCTTGTGGTGGTGATGGTTGGTATTCTTGTGGTGGTGATGGTTGGTACTTCTGTAGTGGTGATGGTTGGTATTGTTGTGGTGGTGATGGTTGGTATTCTTGTGGTGGTGATGGTTGGTACTGTTGTGGTGATTATGGTTGGTACTGTTGTGGTGCTGGTGGTTGGAACTGTTGTGGTGGCGATGGTTGGTACTGTTGTGGTGATGATGATTGGTACTGTTGTGGTGGTGATGGTTGGTACTGTTGTGGTGGTGATGGTTGGTGCTGTTATAGTGGTGATGGTTGGTACTGTTGTAGTGGTGGTGGTTGGTAGTTGTAGTAGCGGTGGTTGGTACTGTTGTGGTGATTATGGTTGGTACTGTTGTGGTGGTGATTGTTGGTACTGTTGTGGTGGTGATGGTTGATACTGTTGTAGTGGTGGTGGTTGATACTGTTGTGGTGATTATGGTTGGTACTGTTGTGGTGGTGATGGTTGGTACTGTTGTGGTGATTATGGTTGGTACTGTTGTGGTGGTGATGGTTGGTACTGTTGTGGTGGTGATGGTTGGTACTGTTGTAGAGGTGTTGGTTGGTACTGTTGTGGTGGTGATGGTTGGTACTGTTGTGGTAGTGATTGTTGGTACTGTTGTGGTGGTGATGGTTGATACTGTTGTAGTGGTGGTGGTTGATACTGTTGTGGTGATTATGGTTGGTACTGTTGTGGTGGTGATGGTTGGTACTGTTGTGGTGATTATGGTTGGTACTGTTGTGGTGGTGATGGTTGGTACTGTTGTGGTGGTGATGGTTGGTACTGTTGTGGTGGTGATGGTTGGTACTGTTGTAGTGGTGGTGGTTGATATTGTTGTGGTGGTGATGGTTGGTACTGTTGTGGTGGTGATGGTTGGTATTCTTGTGGTGATGATGGTTGGTATTGTTGTGGTGGTGATGGTTGGTATTCTTGTGGTGGTGATGGTTGGTACTTCTGTAGTGGTGATGGTTGGTATTGTTGTGGTGGTGATGGTTGGTACTGTTGTGGTGGAGATGGTTGGTATTGTTGTGGTGGTGATGGTTGGTATTCTTGTGGTGGTGATGGTTGGTATTCTTGTGGTGGTGATGGTTGGTATTGTTGTGGTGGTGATGGTTGGTATTCTTGTGGTGGTGATGGTTGGTATTGTTGTGGTGGTGATGGTTGGTATTCTTGTGGTGGTGGTGGTTGGTATTGTTGTAGTGGTGATGGTTGGTATTCTTGTGGTGGTGATGGTTGGTATTGTTGTGGTGGTGATGGTTGGTATTCTTGTGGTGGTGATGGTTGGTATTGTTGTGGTGGTGATGGTTGGTATTCTTGTGGTGGTGATGGATGGTACTTCTGTAGTGGTGATGGTTGGTATTGTTGTAGTGGTGATGGTTGGTATTCTCGTGGTGGTGATGGTTGGTATTGTTGTGGTGGTGATGGTTGGTATTCTTGTGGTGGTGATGGTTGGTACTTCTGTAGTGGTGATGGTTGGTATTGTTGTGGTGGTGATGGTTGGTATTGTTGTGGTGGTGATGGTTGGTACTGTTTTGGTAGTGATGGTTGGTACTGTTGTGGTGATCATGGCTGGTACTGTTGTGGTGGTGATGGTCGGTACTGTTGTAGTGGTGGTGGTTGGTACTGTTGTGGTGGTGATGGTTGGTACTGTTGTAGTGGTGGTGGTTGATACTGTTGTGGTGGTGATGGTTGGTACTGTTGTGGTGATTATGGTTGGTACTGTTGTGGTGCTGGTGGTTGGTACTGTTGTAGTGGTGGTGGTTGGTACTGTTGTGGTGGTGATGGTTGGTACTGTTGTGGTGGTGATGGTTGATGCTGTTGTGGTGTTGATGGTTGGTACTGTTGTAGTGGTGGTGGTTGGTACTGTTGTGGTGGTGATGGTTGGTACTGTTGTGGTGGTGATGGTTGATACTGTTGTGGTGGTGATGGTTGGTACTGTTGTAGTGGTGGTGGTTGGTACTGTTGTGGTGGTGATGGTTGGTACTGTTGTGGTGGTGATGGTTGGTACTGTTGTGGTGATGATGGTTGGTACTGTTGTGGTGATGATGGTTGGTACTGTTGTGGTGGTGATGGTTGATATTGTTGTGGTGGTGATGGTTGGTACTGTTGTGGTGGTGATGGTTGGTACTGTTGTAGTGGTGATGGTTGATACTGTTGTGGTGTTGATGGTTGGTACTGTTGTGGTGGTGATGGTTGGTACTGTTGTAGTGGTGATGGTTGATACTGTTGTGGTGTTGATGGTTGGTACTGTTGTAGTGGTGGTGGTTGGTATTGTTGTGGTGGTGATTGTTGGTACTGTTGTGGTGGTGATGGTTGGTACTGTTGTAGTGGTGATGGTTGGTACTGTTGTGGTGGTGATGGTTGGTACTGTTGTGGTGGTGATGGTTGGTACTGTTGTGGTGGTGGTGGTTGGTACTGTTGTAGTGGTGATGGTTGATACTGTTGTGGTGTTGATGGTTGGTACTGTTGTGGTGGTGATGGTTGGTACTGTTGTAGTGGTGATGGTTGATACTGTTGTGGTGTTGATGGTTGGTACTGTTGTAGTGGTGGTGGTTGGTATTGTTGTGGTGGTGATTGTTGGTACTGTTGTGGTGGTGATGGTTGGTACTGTTGTAGTGGTGATGGTTGGTATTGTTGTGGTGGTGATGGTTGGTACTGTTGTGGTGGTGATGGTTGGTACTGTTGTGGTGGTGATGGTTGGTACTGTTGTGGTGGTGATGGTTGGTACTGTTGTGGTGGTGATGGTTGGTACTGTTGTAGTGGTGATGGTTGGTACTGTTGTGGTGGTGATGGTTGGTACTGTTGTGGTGGTGATGGTTGGTACTGTTGTGGTGGTGGTGGTTGGTACTGTTGTGGTGGTGATGGTTGATACTGTTGTGGTGGTGATGGTTGGTACTGTTGTAGTGGTGATGGTTGGTACTGTTGTAGTGGTGATGGTTGGTACTGTTGTGGTGGTGATGGTTGGTACTGTTGTGGTGGTGATGGTTGGTACTGTTGTAGTGGTGATGGTTGGTACTGTTGTAGTGGTGATGGTTGGTACTGTTGTAGTGGTGATGGTTGGTACTGTTGTGGTGGTGATTGTTGGTACTGTTGTGGTGGTGATGGTTGGTACTGTTGTGGTGATGATGGTTGGTACTGTTGTGGTGGTGATGGTTGGTACTGTTGTAGTGGTGATGGTTGGTACTGTTGTAGTGGTGATGGTTGGTACTGTTGTGGTGGTGATGGTTGGTACTGTTGTGGTGGTGATGGTTGCTACTGTTGTGGTGGTGATGGTTGGTACTGTTGTGGTGGTGATGGTTGGTACTGTTGTGGTGATGATGGTTGGTACTGTTGTAGTGGTGATGGTTGGTACTGTTGTATTGGTGATGGTTGGTACTGTTGTGGTGGTGATGGTTGGTACTGTTGTGGTGGTGATGGTTGGTACTGTTGTAGTGGTGATGGTTGGTACTGTTGTAGTGGTGATGGTTGGTACTGTTGTGGTGGTGATGGTTGGTACTGTTGTAGTGGTGATGGTTGGTACTGTTGTAGTGGTGATGGTTGGTACTGTTGTGGTGGTGATGGTTGGTACTGTTGTAGTGGTGATGGTTGGTACTGTTGTGGTGGTGATGGTTGGTACTGTTGTGGTGGTGATGGTTGGTACTGTTGTGGTGGTGATGGTTGGTACTGTTGTAGTGGTGATGGTTGGTACTGTTGTGGTGGTGATGGTTGGTACTGTTGTGGTGGTGATTGTTGGTACTGTTGTGGTGGTGGTGGTTGGTATTGTTGTGGTGGTGATGGTTGGTACTGTTGTGGTGGTGATGGTTGCTACTGTTGTGGTGGTGATGGTTGGTACTGTTGTGGTGGTGATGGTTGGTACTGTTGTGGTGGTGGTGGTTGGTACTGTTGTAGTGGTGATGGTTGGTACTGTTGTGGTGGTGATGGTTGCTACTGTTGTGGTGGTGATGGTTGGTACTGTTGTAGTGGTGATGGTTGGTACTGTTGTAGTGGTGATGGTTGGTACTGTTGTAGTGGTGATGGTTGGTACTGTTGTGGTGGTGATGGTTGGTACTGTTGTAGTGGTGATGGTTGGTACTGTTGTGGTGGTGATGGTTGGTACTGTTGTAGTGGTGATGGTTGGTACTGTTGTGGTGGTGATGGTTGGTACTGTTGTAGTGGTGATGGTTGGTACTGTTGTAGTGGTGATGGTTGGTACTGTTGTAGTGGTGATGGTTGGTACTGTTGTAGTGGTGATGGTTGGTACTGTTGTGGTGGTGATGGTTGGTACTGTTGTGGTGGTGATGGTTGGTACTGTTGTAGTGGTGATGGTTGGTACTGTTGTAGTGGTGATGGTTGGTACTGTTGTAGTGGTGATGGTTGGTACTGTTGTAGTGGTGATGGTTGGTACTGTTGTAGTGGTGATGGTTGGTACTGTTGTGGTGGTGATGGTTGGTACTGTTGTAGTGGTGATGGTTGGTACTGTTGTGGTGGTGATGGTTGGTACTGTTGTAGTGGTGATGGTTGGTACTGTTGTGGTGGTGATGGTTGGTACTGTTGTAGTGGTGATGGTTGGTACTGTTGTGGTGGTGATGGTTGGTACTGTTGTGGTGGTGATGGTTGGTACTGTTGTGGTGGTGATGGTTGGTACTGTTGTGGTGGTGATGGTTGGTACTGTTGTAGTGGTGATGGTTGGTACTGTTGTGGTGGTGATGGTTGGTACTGTTGTAGTGGTGATGGTTGGTACTGTTGTAGTGGTGATGGTTGGTACTGTTGTGGTGGTGATGGTTGGTACTGTTGTAGTGGTGATGGTTGGTACTGTTGTGGTGGTGATGGTTGGTACTGTTGTGGTGGTGATGGTTGGTACTGTTGTGGTGGTGATGGTTGGTACTGTTGTGGTGGTGATGGTTGGTACTGTTGTAGTGGTGATGGTTGGTACTGTTGTGGTGGTGATGGTTGGTACTGTTGTGTTGGTGATGGTTGGTACTGTTGTGGTGGTGATGGTTGGTACTGTTGTGGTGGTGATGGTTGGTACTGTTGTAGTGGTGATGGTTGGTACTGTTGTGGTGGTGATGGTTGGTACTGTTGTGGTGGTGATGGTTGGTACTGTTGTGGTGGTGATGGTTGGTACTGTTGTGGTGGTGATGGTTGGTACTGTTGTGGTGGTGATGGTTGGTACTGTTGTGGTGGTGATGGTTGGTACTGTTGTGGTGGTGATGGTTGGTACTGTTGTAGTGGTGATGGTTGGTACTGTTGTGGTGGTGATGGTTGGTACTGTTGTGGTGGTGATGGTTGGTACTGTTGTGGTGGTGATGGTTGGTACTGTTGTGGTGGTGATGGTTGGTACTGTTGTGGTGGTGATGGTTGGTACTGTTGTAGTGGTGATGGTTGGTACTGTTGTGGTGGTGATGGTTGGTACTGTTGTAGTGGTGATGGTTGGTACTGTTGTAGTGGTGATGGTTGGTACTGTTGTGGTGGTGATGGTTGGTACTGTTGTAGTGGTGATGGTTGGTACTGTTGTGGTGGTGATGGTTGGTACTGTTGTGGTGGTGATGGTTGGTACTGTTGTGGTGGTGATGGTTGGTACTGTTGTGGTGGTGATGGTTGGTACTGTTGTAGTGGTGATGGTTGGTACTGTTGTGGTGGTGATGGTTGGTACTGTTGTGGTGGTGATGGTTGGTACTGTTGTGGTGGTGGTGGTTGGTATTGTTGTGGTGGTGATGGTTGGTACTGTTGTGGTGGTGATGGTTGCTACTGTTGTGGTGGTGATGGTTGGTACTGTTGTGGTGGTGATGGTTGGTACTGTTGTGGTGGTGATGGTTGGTACTGTTGTAGTGGTGATGGTTGATACTGTTGTAGTGGTGGTGGTTGGTATTGTTGTGGTGGTGATGGTTGCTACTGTTGTGGTGGTGATGGTTGGTACTGTTGTGGTGTTGATGGTTGGTACTGTTGTGGTGGTGATGATTGATACTGTTGTAGTGGTGGTGGTTGGTATTGTTGTGGTGGTGATGGTTGCTACTGTTGTGGTGGTGATGGTTGGTACTGTTGTGGTGGTGATGGTTGGTACTGTTGTGGTGGTGATGGTTGGTACTGTTGTAGTGGTGGTGGTTGGTACTGTTGTGGTGGTGATGGTTGGTACTGTTGTGGTGGTGGTGGTTGGTATTGTTGTGGTGGTGATGGTTGCTACTGTTGTGGTGGTGATGGTTGGTACTGTTGTAGTGGTGATGGTTGGTACTGTTGTGGTGGTGATGGTTGGTACTGTTGTGGTGGTGATGGTTGGTACTGTTGTAGTGGTGATGGTTGGTACTGTGGAAATAAATGGTATCAAATACCGACACAGTGGAAATATAACACTCAATACCGAAGAATCCTGGAATCATCGCTTATCTCTATAACCAACAATTTCAACCAGAACTACGGCTTCTATAACATAGCTGAACCACTCGCCAAGAAACTTCTTCATGGCTATCCCACATAAGAACATAGAACACTGCAGAAGGTCTACTCACATGACTCAAGAAATCGTAATGACACGATTGCAAATAAACCATACCCCCGGCCGGGATTGAACCCGCGGTCATAGAGTCTCAAAACTCCAGCCCGTCGCGTTAGCCACTAGAAGGGACTTGAGCTAGAGTTCGTCACGGCCACGCTAGCTGGAGATTCGTCTGTAAAAAAACTTGCATTTGTGGTCACAGAGGTGCCTGTGCTAACCTTCCTATGGTGTAGAAATATACCTAGTTGGATGAATCTTATTGTGGCTAGCTGGTCTAGTGGCTAACGCGACGGGCTGGAGTTTTGAGACTCTATGACCGCGGGTTCAATCCCGGCCGGGGGTATGGTCTACTCACAACTTGTCCAATACCCCTGCCAAGCTACCCAAGACTCTATAACTCCACCCGGTAGATCATCAGATGCAGCATTCTCCACCTGACCTCAACATTCTGAACCTGACTATAAATACTCCCGTACCTTCCACCCCAGGTAGATCTGTGTGTGACTTGAAAAAGCCCACTGTGTGGGTGAAACGTTGTCAATAAAGGATCACATTATACTGCATATGTGTTTATATTTCCATGGTTGGTACTGTTGTGGTGGTGATGGTTGGTACTGTTGTAGTGGTGGTGGTTGGTACTGTTGTGGTGGTGATGGTTGGTACTGTTGTAGTGGTGGTGGTTAGTAGTTGTAGTGGTGGTGGTTGGTACTGTTGTGGTGGTGATGGTTGGTACTGTTGTAGTGGTGGTGGTTGGTACTGTTGTGGTGGTGATGGTTGGTACTGTTGTAGTGGTGGTGGTTGGTACTGTTGTGGTGGTGATGGTTGGTACTGTTGTAGTGGTGGTGGTTGGTACTGTTGTGGTGGTGATGGTTGGTACTGTTGTAGTGGTGGTGGTTGGTACTGTTGTGGTGGTGATGGTTGGTACTGTTGTAGTGGTGGTGGTTGGTACTGTTGTGGTGGTGATGGTTGGTACTGTTGTAGTGGTGGTGGTTGGTACTGTTGTGGTGGTGATGGTTGGTACTGTTGTAGTGGTGGTGGTTAGTAGTTGTAGTCGTGGTGGTTGGTACTGTTGTGGTGGTGATGGTTGGTACTGTTGTAGTGGTGGTGGTTGGTACTGTTGTGGTGGTGATGGTTGGTACTGTTGTAGTGGTGGTTTTATAATATTGTAGTGGTAGTGATGGATGGTAGTGTGGTGGTAGTAGTGATTATTAGTATGGTAGTGTGAGTGATTGATTGCATAGTGGTGCTGGTCGATGGTAGTTTGGTGGTGGTGGTGGTGGTGGATGGTTGTTTGGTGGTGGTGGTGATGAATGGTAGTTTGGTGGTTTTGGTGGATGGTTGTTTGCTGGTAGTTTATTAAATAGTGGTTTCTTAGATGTAAAGTAAAAGGACACAAGTGCAACTAATGTGACATTTTATTGTGGCAACGTTTCGCTCTCCAGGAGCTTTGTCAAGCCGTTACAAACAGTACATGGACACAGAGGGTATATATATGCTCAGAGTGAGGTGTAATACTAGTGGTGGTAGTAGTAGCAGTATTATTGATATAAGTTGTTGTAGTAGTAGTAGTAGTAGTAGTAGTAGTAGTAGTAGTAGTAGTAGTAGTAACACAATATGGTAGAACAATTAACTTGCACATGAGTAAAAGGATATAAAAGCTATTATTTGGGTAACATAAAAATATGTTAGACAAATATTTCTATTGGAGGCTGGATAGAGAAGGTCTGTTTCAGTGTTCATTCTCTGTAATGTGCTTGTGTAGTATTAACAGGAGAGACTGTGTGATGGCAGGGTTTACTGTTTTCAGGAGGATTCTTGCTAAGACTTCAGAGATGGTGAAGCTGCCTTTGTTTTGTTTAATTGTATTAGAAACAGCGATTAGTGAAGATTCAAGGCACTTGCGTCTGCGGAAATTAGTTTCTTTGATCACTAGTTGGGCGTCCCTGAATTTCATGAGATGATTGGTGGAATTTCAGTTGTTGTTGTTAAAGATTCGCCGGTATTCTCCCGGCCCAGGCCTTTTCCAAGTGGTGGCCCGGCACTGGCTCCCTGTCTAGGGAGTGTCTGAGACCTAAGTCTTCCATGGAAGGAGGCACAAGTACCCCCTCGTCTTGTGAGCTACAAGCTTGGGCTCAGTCACCAGCCCTGCCCTAGAAGGGCTGGGCATGGTGTCGATCGTACTCCTCATCTCCGGGACCAACTGTCCCCAGGCCTAGCCACATTCCCCGCCCTCACGGGGCTCGTAGGGAGAAGCTAGGCCTCTCTGGTCAGCCATCCCCGCCCCAAGGGGGCTAATGGGAATGACAGTCTTGGGCGCTGAAAGCTCTGGCTCAGGCACCTACCCTGCCCTAAAAGGGCTGGGCATGGTGACGATGCTCCCGCTGTACGGTGTGCTGGTCTGTGATGCTGTCCGTGTACGTTGTTCAAGTTATCGTTCCTACATGCATAAATGTGTTCGTTGAGGAGGGTGTCGAGGTTTCTTGCTGCTTCACCTACATAAATCTTGTCACAGCCTCCACAGGGTATAGTGTAAACCCCTGCGTTGACTGGTTCGTGGTGCTTTGATTTTGTCCTGGTTAGATCCTTTATTGAAGTACTGGAAGCGATGGCGACTCTAGTGTTAGCTTGTGAAAGTACTTTAGAAACGTTCGGTGCAACCTGGCTGTTGGGAAGAATTATAACTTTGTTAGGAGTGGTGTTGGTGCGTGGAGAATTAATAATCTGTAGAGCCCCTGTCTTGCAGTCTTTGATGAAAAAGGAAGGAAAATGTAAATCAGTAAAAGTTTGGTGAATGTATGTACATTCCTCGTCAAAAAAACTCAGGACTACAATTTCGGAACGCTCTTAGGAAAAATCCGATGATGATACCTCTTTTGGTCTTAGTATCTTGACTGGAATAGAAGTGTGTGAGATCATTTTTATTTGTAGGTTTTCGGTAAACTTGAAATCTTAGATTGTTATCCACTTTGTGAAAATAAAAATGTTACATTAGTTGCACTTGTCTTTTTACTTCACATATTGTCGGTAAGTCTACCAACATTATTACAATCTCTCGTTTATTAGATGATTGGTAGTGTGGTGGTGGTGGTGGATGGTAGTTTGCAGGTGGTGATTCAAAGTGTAATGGCTACAGTAGTGGTTCATTAGATGATTGGTAGTGTGGTAGTGGCAGGTAGTAGGGCAATGGTGGTGATTGGTAGTGTGGTGGTGGTGGTGGTGGTTGGTAGTGTGGTGGAGGTGGTCGTGATTGGTAGTGTGGTGGTGGTGGTGGTGGTGGTAATTGGTAGTGTGATGGCGGTGGTACATGGTAGTGTGGTGGTGGTGGTGGTGGTGGTGATTGGTTGAACATTAAAATGGTATAAAATACCGACAGGTTGTTAGGTAAGACATATATGCAACACTTACGTATCTTTATTTCGAAACTTTTCGCCTACACAGTAGGCTTCTTCAGTCGAGTACAGAAAAGTTGATAGAAACAGAAGAGACTTGAAGACGATGTAATCAGTCCATCACCCTTAAAATTTTGAGGTGGTCAGTCTCTCAGTCTGGAGAAGAGCATTGTTCCATAGTCTGAAACAATATGGAGTTGAAGTGACAGGATGGAGCCTTATTTAGCGCCAGGAGGTGAGACGTAGGTCACTAGTAGAACGCAGATGTTGGAAGGTCAGGTCCTTCTCAAATCCAGCCGTTCTCACTAGTAGAGGTTGTCGAAGTTGATTTTAATGTTCAATCTGTCAGACACTGCAACACAAGGGTATCTTGGTACAGACCTGAAATCAACTTCGACAACCTCTACTAGTGAGAACGGCTGGATTTGAGAAGGACCTGACCTCCCAACATCTGCGTTCTGCTAGTGACCTACGTCTCACCTCCTGGCGCTATATAAGACTCCATCCTGTCACTTCAACTCCATATTGTTTCAGACTATGGAACAATGCTCTTCTCCAGACTGAGAGACTGACCACCTCAAAATTTTAAGGGTGATGGACTGATTACATCGTCTTCAAGTCTCTTCTGCTTCTATCAACTTTTCTGTACTCGACTGAAGAAGCCTACTGTGTAGGCGAAACGTTTCGAAATAAAGATACCTAACTGTTGCATATGTGTCTTACCTAACAACGTGGTGATTGGTAGTGTGGTGGTGGTGGTGCTTGGTAGTGTGATAAATTAGACACATATATAACACATCGGTATCTTTGAGGAAACGTTTCGCCACACAGTGGCTTCATCAGTCCATACAAAGAAGAATGGTGAAGATCAGAAGGAGTTTGAGGTAATCAGTCCCTCAGTCTGGAGTCGATGTCACCAGTCCATCAATCTCGAAAAGAAAACAGCACATGCTCGAAGAAGTGGCTTGTGTACTGTAGACAGGTGAGGTAAAGCAGTCGTAGGTGGTATCACATCTGACAAATCCAAATGTGGAAGGAAGGCTGTTGAAGAGTCGTGGTCTCTTTACACTTACTGAATTCTCTCTCAGTACACATTGTATCCCTGCTACCCTGCCTGCTGTCCTGCCTACTTCCCTGCATACTGTACTGCCAGCTGCCATGACTGCTGCCCTGCCGCTGTCCTGCCTACTTCCCTGAATGCTGCTCTGGCTGCTGTCCTGCTTATTTCCCTGCCTGCTGTCCTGCCTACTGCCCTGCCTGCTGCCCTGCCAGCTGCCATGACTGCTGCCCTGCCTGCTGCCCTGCCTGCTGCCCTCACTGCTGCCTGTGCCTGCTGCCCTGGCTGCTACCATGCCTGCTGCCCTGGCTGCTGCCCTGGCTGCTGCCCTGCCTGCTGCCCTGCCTGCTGCCGTGACTGCTGCCTGTGCCTGCTGCCCTGACTGCTGCCCTGCCTGCTGCCCTGCCTGCTGAACTGCCTGCTGCCCTGCCTGCTGCCCTGCCTGCTGCCGTGACTGCTGTCTGTGCCTGCTGCCCTGACTGCTACCATGCCTGCTGCCCTGCCTGTTGCCCTGCCCGCTGCCCTGCCTGCTGCCCTACTTACTTCCCTGCCTGCTACCTTGCCTGCTACCCTGCCTGCTGCCCTGCCTGCTGCCCTGCCTGCTGTCATGCCTGTTTCCCTGCCTGTTGCCCTGCCCGCTGCCCTGCCTGCTGCCCTACTTACTTCCCTGCCTGCTACCTTGCCTGCTACCCTGCCTGCTGCCCTGCCTGCTGCCCTGCCTGCTGTCATGCCTGTTTCCCTGCCTGTTGCCCTGACTACTTCCCTGCCTGCTGCCCTGCCTGCTGCCTTGCCTACTTCCCTGCCTGCTGCCCTGCCTGCTGCCCTGCCTGCTGCCCTGCCTGCTGCCCTGCCTGCTGCCCTGCCTGCTGCCCTGATTACTTCCCTGCCTGCTGCCCTACCTACTTCCCTGCCTACTACCTTGCCTTCTATCTTGCCTGCTATCTTGCCTGCTATCTTGCCTGCTGCCCTGCCTGCTGCCCTGCCTGCTGTCCTGCCTGCTGCCCTGCCAACTTCCCTGCCTGCTGCCCTGCCTGCTGCCCTGCCTGCTGCCATGCCTGTTTCCCTGCCTGTTGCCCTGCCTACTTCCCTTCCTGTTGCCCTGCCTGCTGCATTGCCTACTTCCCTGCCTGCTGCAATGCCTGCTACCCTGCCTGCTGCTCTGCCTACTTCCCTGCCTTCTGCAATGCCTGCTGCAATGCTTACTGCCCTGCCAACTTCCCTGCCTGCTGCCCTGCCTGCTGCCCGGCCTGCTGCCATGCCTGTTTCCCTGCCTGTTGCCCTGACTACTTCCCTGCCTGCTGTCCTGCCTGCTGCATTGCCTGCTGCATTGCCTACCTCCATGCCTGCTGCCCTGCCTGCTGCCCTGTCTGCTGCCCTGTCTACTTCCTTGCCTGCTGCCCTGCCTGCTGCCCTGCCTGCTGCCCTGCCTCCTGCCCTGCCTACTTCCCTGCCTGCTGCCTTGCCTACTTCCCTGCCTGCTGCCCTGCCTACTTCCCTGCCTGCTGCCCTGCCTGCTGCCCTGCCTGCTGCCCTGCCTACTTCCCTGCCTGCTGCCCTGCCTGCTGCCCTGCCTGCTGCCCCGCCTACTTCCCTACCTGCTGCCCTGCCTGCTGCCCTGCCTGCTGCCTTGCCTACTTCCCTACCTGCTGCCCTGCCTACTTCCCTGCCTGCTGCCGTGCCTGCTGTCCTGCCTGCTGCCCTGCCTACTTTCCTGCCTGCTGTCCTGCCTGCTGCCCTGTCTACTTCGCTGCCTGCGACCCTGCCTCCTACCCTGCCTACTTCCCTGCCTGCTGCTCTGCCTGCTGCCCTGCCTACTTCCCTGCCTACTTCCCTGCCTGCTGCCCTGCCTCCTACCCTGCCTACTTCCCTGCCTGCTGCCCCGCCTGCTGTCCTGCCTGCTGCCTTGCCTACTTTCCTGCCTGCTGCCCTGCCTGCTGTCCTGCCTACTGCCCTGCATGCTGTCCTGCCTGCTACCCTGCCTACTTTCCTGCCTGCTACTCTGCCTGCTACCCTGCCTACTTTCCTGTCTGCTACCCTGCCTGCTGCCTTGCCTACTTTCCTGCCTGCTGCCCTGCCTGCTGCCCTGCCTACTTTCCTGCCTGCTGTCCTGCCTGCTGTCCTGCCTGCTGCCCTGCCTACTTCCCTGCCTGCTGCCCTGCCTGCTACCCTGCCTGCTGCCCTGCCTGCTGTCCTGCCTACTTTCCTGCCTGCTGTCCTGCCTGCTGTCCTGCCTGCTGTCCTGTCTGCTGCCCTGCCTGCTGCCCTGCCTACTTTCCTGCCTGCTGCCCAGCCTGCTGCCCTGCCTGCTGCCCTGCCTGCTGTCCTGCCTACTTTCCTGCCTGCTGCCCTGCCTACTTTCCTGCCTGCTGCCCTGCCTACTTCCCTGCCTTCTGCTCTGCCTGCTGCCCTGCCTGCTGCCCTGCCTGCTGCCCTGCCTACTTTCCTGCCTGCTGTCCTGCCTGCTGTCCTGCCTGCTGCCCTGCCTACTTTCCTGCCTGCTGTCCTGCCTACTTTCCTGCCTGCTGCCCTGCCTACTTTCCTGCCTGCTGCCCTGCCTACTTTCCTGCCTGCTGTCCTGCCTGCTGCCCTGCCTGCTGCCCTGCCTGCTGCCCTGCCTGCTGTCCTGCCTGCTGCCCTGCCTGCTGCCCTGCCTGCTACCCTGCCTGCTGTCCTGCCTGCTGCCCTGCCTGCTGCCCTGCCTGCTGCCCTGCCTACTTTCCTGCCTGCTGCCCTGCCTCCTCCTCTTCCCTGACACAACGGTCGTGATCTTTGCTCATTCTGTTGATTGTTTGGATCGACCCCGTCCATAATGTGTGACTTCCTCTTGTCTGATTCAGTTATAACCTCAAGTTTACGTCTCTCCTACATTTTTCTTACGACATTCTCCCATCCTGCTTCATTCTCATTTCCCTTCCCCCTCTTTTTCTTACATGGTTTTTATTTTAACCACGACAGCCAACTTTGATTCTTGACACGAGTGTGTGTGTGTGTGTGTGTGTGTGTGTATTCACCTAGTTCTGGTTGCAGTGGTCGAGTCATAGCTCCTGCCCCTGTGTTTATGTGTGTGAGTGCGTGTACTCACCTAGTTGTACTCACCTAGTTGATGTTGCAGGGGTCGAGTCCAAGCTCCTGGCCCCGCCTCTTCACTGGTCGCTACTAGGTCACTCTCCCTGAACCATGAGCTTGATCGTACCTCTGCTTAAAGCTATGTATGGATCCTGCCTCCACTACATCGCTTACCAAACTATTCCACTTCCTGACTACTCTGTGACTGAAGAAATACTTCCTAACATCCCTTTGATTCATCTGTGTCTTCAGCTTCCAACTGTGTCCCCGTGTTGCTATGTCCAGTCTCTGGAACATCCTGTCTTTGTCCACCTTGTCAATTCCTCTCAGTATTTTGTAAGTCGTTATCATGTCCCCCCTATCTCTCCTGCCCTCCAGTGTCGTCAGGTTGATTTCCCTTAACCTCTCCTCATAGGACATACCTCTTAACTCTGGGACTAGTCTTGTTGCAAACCTTTGCACTTTCTCTAGTTTCTTTACATGCTTGGCTAGGTGTGGGTTCCAAACTGGTGCCGCATACTCCAATATGGGCCTAACGTACACAGTGTACAGGGTCCTGAACGATTCCTTATTAAGATGTCGGAAAGCTGTTCTGAGGTTTGCTAGGCGCCCATGTGCTGCAGCAGTTATTTGGTTGATGTGCACTTCAGGAGATGTGCCTGGTGTTATACTCACCCCAAGATCTTTTTCCTTGAGTGATGTTTGTAGTCTCTGGCCCCTTAGACTGTACTCCGTCTGCGGTCTTCTTTGCCCTTCCCCAATCCTCATGACTTTGCACTTGGTGGGATTGAACTCCAGGAGCCAGTTGCTGGACCAGGTCTGCAGCCTATCCAGATCCCTTTGTAGTTCTGCCTGGTCTTCGATCGACTGAACTCTTCTCATCAACTTCACGTCATCTGCAAACAGGGACACCTCGGAGTTTATTCCTTCTGTCATGTCGTTCACAAATACCAGAAACAGCACTGGTCCTAGGACTGACCCCTGTGGGACCCCGCTGGTCACAGGTGCCCACTCTGACACCTCACCACGTACCATTACTCGCTGCTGTCTTCCTGACAAGTATTCCCTGATCCATTGCAGTGCCTTCCCTGTTATCCCTGCTTGGTCCTCCAGTTTTTGTGTGGTACTGTGTCAAACGCCTTCTTGCAGTCTAAGAAAATGCAATCCACCCACCCCTCTCTCTCTTGTCTTACTGCTGTCACCATGTCATAGAACTCCAGTAGGTTTGTGACACAGGATTTCCCGTCTCTGAAACCATGTTGTCTGCTGGTGATGAGATCATTCTTTTCTAGATGTTCCACCATTCTTCTCCAGACAATCTTTTCCATGATTTTGCATGCTATACATGTCAGTGACACTGGTCTGTAGTTTAGTGCTTCATGTCTGTCTCCTTTTTTAAAGATTGGGACCACATTTGCTTTCTTCCATGCCTCAGGCAATCTCCCTGTTTCAATTGATATATTGAATATTGTTGTTAGGGGTACACACAGCGCCTATGCTCCCTCTCTCAGGACCCATGGAGAGATATTATCTGGCCCCATTGCCTTTGAGGTATCTAGCTCACTCAGAAGCCTCTTCACTTCTTCCTCGGTTGTGTGTAATGTGTCCAGCACATAGTGGTGTACCCCACCTCTCCGTCTTTCTGGAGCCCCTTCTGTCTCCTCTGTGAACACTTCTTTGAATCTCTTGTTGAGTTCCTCACATACTTCACGGTCATTTCTTGTTGTCTCTCCTCCTTCCTTCCTTAGCCTGATTACCTGGTCCTTGACTGTTGTTTTCATCCTGATGTGGCTGTATAACAGCTTCGGGTCAGATTTGGCTTTTGCTGCTATGTCGTTTTCATATTGACGTTGGGCCTCCCTTCTTATCTGTGCATATTCGTTTCTGGCTCCACGACTGCTCTCCTTATTCTCCTGGGTCCTTTGCCTTCTATATTTCTTCCATTCCCTAGCACACTTGGTTTTTGCCTCCTTGCATCTTTGGGTAAACCATGGGCTCATCCTGGCTTTTTCATTATTCCTGTTTCCCTTGGGTATAAACCTCTCCTCAGCCTCCTTGCACATTGTTGCTACATATTCCATCATCTCATTAACTGGCTTCCCTGCCAGTTCTCTGTCTCACTGAACCTCATTCAGGAAGTTCCTCATTCCTGTGTAGTCCCCTTTCCTGTAGTTTGGTTTCATTTGTCCTTGCCTTCCTGCTTCTCCCTCCACTTGTAGCTCTACTGTGTATTCGAAGCTCAAAACCACATGATCGCTGGCCCCAAGGGGTCTTTCATATGTGATGTCCTCAATATCTGCACTACTCAAGGTGAATACCAAGTCCAGTCTTGCTGGTTCATCATGCCTAATTGTGGTTGCAACGATCGAGTCATAGCTCCTGGCCCCGCCTATTCACTGGTCGCTACTAGGTCACTCTCCCTGCTCCGTGAGGTTTATCATACCTCTTAAAGCTATCCATGGATCCTGGCTCCACTACATCACTTTCACACTATTCCACTTCCTGACAACTCTGTGACCGAAGAAATACTTCCTAACATCCCTGTAACTCATGTGAGTCTTCAACTTCCAATTGTGACCCCTTGTTGCTGTGTCCCATCTCTGGAACATCCTATCTCTGTTCACCTTCTCAATTCCTCGCAGTATTTTATATGTCGTTATCGTGTCTCCCCTAACTCTCCTGTTCTCCAGTGTGGTCAGGCCAATTTCTCTTAACCTTTCTTCGTAGGAATTTTCCCTTAGCTCCGGGACTAGTCTTGTTACAAACCTTTGCACTTTCTAGTGCTTTCTAGTGCTAGTGCTGCATACTCCACTATGGATCTGACGTACACGGTGCACAGAATCTTAAACGATTCCATACTGAGGTGTCGGAGTGCTATTCTTAGAATTGCCAGGCGCCCATATGCTGCAGCAGTTATCTGGTTGATGTGCGTCTCAGGAGATGTGTTCGATATTATACTCACACCAAGACTCTTTTCTTTGAGTGAGGTTTGCATTCTTGGCCACCTAGCCTATAATCTGTCTGTGATCTTCTTTGATCTTCCCCAATCTTCATGACTTTGCATTTGGTAGGGTTAAATTTCAGGAGCCAGTTTCTGCATCAGACTTGCAACCTATCCGGGTCCCTTTGTAAACCTGCCTGATCCTCGTCCGATTTAATTCTCCTCATTAACTTCACCTCATCTACAAACAGGGATGCATCTGAGTCATGTCATTCACATATTCCAAAAACACCATTGGGCATAGTACAGACACCTTATCACATACTAAGACTCCCTGTCAGGTATTCTTTGATCTACTGTGGTGCCTTTAATGCTATGCGTGCATGATCCTCTAGCTTTTGCACTAATCTCTTGTGAGAAACTGTGTAGAAGGCCTTTTTGCAGTCCAAGAAAATGCAATCTATCCACTCCTCTCCCTCATGTCTAAGCTCTGTTACTCTATCATAAAACTCCAATAGGTTTGCAACACAAGAATTTCCCTTCCCTGAATCCGTGCTGGCTGTCACTGATAAGCTTATTCTTTTCTAGGTGCTCCACTACTCTCCTGATAATCTTCTCCATGACTTTCCATACTATACAAGCCAGTGACACTGGTCTGTAGTATAATGCCTCATGTCTGTCTCCTTTTTTAAAAATTGGGACTACATTTGCAGTCTTCCATACCTCAAGTATTTGCCCAGTTTCAATAGATGTGTTGAAGATTGTTGCTAGTGGCACACACAGCATCTCTGCTCCCTCTCTAAGGACCCACAGAGAGATGTTGTCCGCTCCCACCTCCTTTGAGGTATGAAGTTCAAGTAGCAGCTTCTTCATATCCTTCTCGGTTGTGTGTATTTCATCCAGCACTTGTTGGTATATTCCTTGTTGGTGTACCTCCCTATTCTGGCTTCCCAGAATCCTATCTGTCTCCACTGTAAACACTTCTTAAAATTTCATGTTGAGCTCCTCACATACTTCTTGGTCGTTTCTTGTGAACTCCCCACCTTTCTTCCTCAACCTGATTACCTGGTCTTTGACTGCTGTTTTGCTCCTGTTGTGGCTATACAACAGCTTAGGGTCACACTTGACTTTCGTTGCTGTGTCGTTTTTGTATTGTCGCTGGTCTTTCTCTCCTTATCTGTGCATGTTCATTTTTGGCTCTTCGAAAAATCTTTCTATTTTTCTGAGTCTTTTTGTCATCTGTACTTTTTCCATTCTCTAATGAGCTTAGTTTTTCTCTTCCTACACCTTTGGGTAAATCAAGTGCTCATTCTGGTCTTCCCATTATTTCTGTTGCCCTTGGGAACAATCCTCTCCTCTACCTCCTTGCATTTTGTTGTCACAAAGTCCATCATTTCGTTTACTGATTTTCCTACCATTTCTCTTTCCCACTTAACCTCTTGCAGGAAGTTCCCCATGCTTGTGTCGTCCCCCCTTTTGTAGTTTGGCTTTTCCCATCCTACTCTTGTTACCCTCGCCACTTGTAACTCTACTATGTATTCAAAGTTCAGAACCACTTGATCACTAGCTCCGAGGGGCCTTTCATAAGTGATTTTCCGATGTCTGAACTACTCAAGGTGAATACGAGGTCCAGTCTTGTTGGTTCATCCTCACCTTTCTCACTTTCTCTGGTAGTGTCCCTAACATGTTGATGCATGAGGTTCTCCAGTACCACATCCACCATCTTGGCCCTCCATGTTTCAGGTCCCCCTTGTGGCTCCAGGTTTTCCCAGTCAATCTCCTTTTGACTGAAATCACCCATAACTAGTAACTTTGCTCTACCCATTTGAGCTCTTCTGGCCACCTCCGCTAGTGTATTCACCATTGCTCTGTTGCTGTGTCCATATTCTTCTCCTGGCCTCCTGCAGTTCTGTGGCGGGTTGTACATCTCTACAATTACCAGAATGAATTGTCCCCAGTAGTTGTTTCGAATCCTGCTGACTGCGATCTTTCTTTGTATATACTCGCTTGTTTCTGCGTGCTGAAGTGATATATATATATATATATATATATATATATATATATATATATATATATATATATATATATATATATATATATATATATATTTATTATTATCACACTTGCCGATTCCCACCAAGGCAGGGTGGCCCGAAAAAGAAAAACTTTCACCATCATTCATTCCATCACTGTCTTGCCAGAAGGGTGCTTTACACTACAGTTTTTAAACTGCAACATTAACACCCCTCCTTCAGAGTGCACGCACTGTACTTCCCATCTCCAGGACTCAAGTCCGGCCTGTCGGTTTCCCTGAACCCCTTCATAAATGTTACTTTGCTCACACTCCAACAGCACGTCAAGTATTAAAAACCATTCGTCTCCATTCACTCCTATCAAACACGTACTCCTGCTGGAAGTCCAAGCCCCTCGCACACAAAACCTCCTTTACCCCCTCCCTCCAACCTTTCCTAGGCCGACCCCTACCCCGCCTTCCTTCCACTACAGACTGATACACTCTTGAAGTCATTCTGTATCGCTCCATTCTCTCTACATGTCCGAACCACCTCAACAACCCTTCCTCAGCCCTCTGGACAACAGTTTTGGTAATCCCGCACCTCCTCCTAACTTTTAAACTACGAATTCTCTGCATTATATTCACACCACACATTGCCCTCAGACATGACATCTCCACTGCCTCCAGCCTTCTCCTCGCTGCAACATTCATCACCCATGCTTCACACCCACATAAGAGCGTTGGTAAAACTATACTCTCATACATTCCCCTCTTTGCCTCCAAAGACAAAGTTCTTTGTCTCAACAGACTCCTAAGTGCACCACTCATCCTTTTCCCCTCATCAATTCTATGATTCACCTCATCCTTCATAGACCCATCCGCTGACACGTCCACTCCCAAATATCTGAATACATTCACCTCCTCCATACTCTCTCTCCCTCCAATCTGATATCCAATCTTTCATCACCTAATCTTTTTGTTATCCTCATAACCTTACTCTTTCCTGTATTCACTTTTAATTTTCTTCTTTTGCACACCCTACCAAATTCATCCACCAATCTCTGCAACTTCTCTTCAGAATTTCCCAAGAGCACAGTGTCATCAGCAAAGAGCAACTGTGACAACTCCCACTTTATGTGTGATTCTTTATCTTTTAACTCCACGCCTCTTGTCAAGACCATCGCATTTACTTCTCTTAAAACCCCATCTATAAATATATTAAACAACCACGGTGACATCACACATCCTTGTCTAAGGCCTACTTTTACTGGGAAATAATTTCCCTCTTTCCTACATACTCTATCTTGAGCCTCACTATCCTCGTAAAAACTCTTCACTGCTTTCAGTAACCTACCTCCTACACCATACACCTGCAACATCTGCCACATTGGCCCCCTATCCACCCTGTCATATGCCTTTTCCAAATCCATAAATGCCACAAAGACCTCTTTAGCCTTATCTAAATACTGTTCACTTATATGTTTCACTGTAAACACCTGGTCCACACACCCCCTACCTTTCCTAAAGCCTCCTTGTTCATCTGCTATCCTATTCTCCGTCTTACTCTTAATTCTTTCAATAATAACTCTACCAAACACTTTACCAGGTATACTCAACAGACTTATCCCCCTATAATTTTTGCATTCTCTTTTGTCCCCTTTGCCTTTATACAAAGGAACTATGCATGCTCTCTGCCAATCCCTAGGTACCTTACCCTCTTCCATACATTTATTAAATAATTGCACCAACCACTCCAAAACTATATCCCCACCTGCTTTTAACATTTCTATCTTCATCCCATCAATCCCGGCTGCCTTACCCCCTTTCATTTTACCTACTGCCTCACGAACTTCCCCCACACTCACAACTGGCTCTTCCTCACTCCTACAAGACGTTATTCCTCCTTGCCCTATACACGAAATCACAGCTTCCCTATCTTCATCAACATTTAACAATTCCTCAAAATATTCCCCCCATCTTCCCAGTACCTCTAACTCTCCATTTAATAACTCTCCTCTCCTATTTTTAACTGACAAATCCATTTGTTCTTCTGGCTTCCTTAACTTGTTAATCTCACTCCAAAACTTTTTCTTATTTTCATCAAAATTTGTTGATAACATCTCACCCACTCTCTCATTTGCTCTCTTTTTACATTGCTTCACCACTCTCTTAACCTCTCTCTTTTTCTCCATATACTCTTCCCTCCTTGCATCACTTCTACTTTGTAAAAACTTCTCATATGCTAACTTTTTCTCCCTTACTACTCTCTTTACATCATCATTCCACCAATCGCTCCTCTTCCCTCCCGCACCCACTTTCCTGTAACCACAAACTTCTGCTGAACACTCTAACACTACATTTTTAAACCTACCCCATACCTCTTCGACCCCATTGCCTATGCTCTCATTAGCCCATCTATCCTCCAATGGTTGTTTATATCTTTCCCTAACTGCCTCCTCTTTTAGTTTATAAACCTTCACCTCTCTCTTCCCTGATGCTTCTATTCTCCTTGTATCCCATCTACCTTTTACTCTCAGTGTAGCTACAACTAGAAAGTGATCTGATATATCTGTGGCCCCTCTATAAACATGTACATCCTGAAGTCTACTCAACAGTCTTTTATCTACCAATACATAATCCAACAAACTACTGTCATTTCGCCCTACATCATATCTTGTATACTTATTTATCCTCTTTTTCTTAAAATATGAATAACCTATAACTAAACCCCTTTCTATACAAAGTTCAATCAAAGGGCTCCCATTATCATTTACACCTGGCACCCCAAACTTACCTACCACACCCTCTCTAAAAGTTTCTCCTACTATAGCATTCAGGTCCCCTACCACAAATACTCTCTCACTTGGTTCAAAGGCTCCTATACATTCACTTAACATCTCCCAAAATCTCTCTCTCTCCTCTGCATTCCTCTCTTCTCCAGGTGCATACACGCTTATTATGACCCACTTCTCGCATCCAACCTTTACTTTAATCCACATAATTCTTGCATTTACACACACACACACACACACATATATATATATATATATATATATATATATATATATATATATATATATATATATATATATATATATATATATATATATATATATATATATATACAAAATTTATGAAATAGGTAATGATTTAAAATACCCAAGAAATGTAATTGATAAATCTTTTAAAGTTGCTAGAAATACTTTTTACAATCCTAAAAGGGACAACCAGCCTTATTCAACTAAAAATATGTTGGTTCTCCCTTACCATGAAAACTTAGTTGATATGCCTTCTCTTCTTAAGACTTTTAATATTAAAGTTGTATTCAAAAATCTTGATACAGTAAAAAAACTTTTGATAAAGAATTCCCCCCAAAATGCTGATGGATGTGTCTATAAGATTCCTTGTAAAATTTGCGATAAAGTTTATTACGGTCAAACTGGTAAAAATCTCGAACTAAGATTAAAACAACATAAATATACCATTAGAACTGGACAAGATTCCAATGCTCTATTTATTCACGTAAGAGATTTTAACCATCCAATTGATTTTCAAAACGTTGAGAAAGTAGTATCAAGCAAGTCCATGGTCGACAGAAAAATAATTGAATCTTGTTTCATAAAAAGCAGTTTTGACAATAATATGAATATTTCCTTTGGTTTATATAAATTAAATCCATTTATAATTAATAGAATTTGGGAAGAATTTAATAATACACTGGACAAATAATAATTTTTAAATTTTCTTGGGTAGAATAGTTTGTGGGTGAGTTGTGCAAAGGACCTATCCAGTTGGGTCGGCGCGCGTCAGGTGTTTAACATTTGTGGGATCTGATAGTGAGGTGTTGGCCATACCCCTTATATAGCTTCCTTGGATGCTTTACTTTCATAGTTACTTGATAATGTGAGTAGTCACGAAAGCGCTAAGAATTTCTCTATTCTTTCAGAGTGGTTGTTTTGCATATTCTGAAATCACCTGTTTACTGTGATCTTATTGCATATATATATATATATATATATATATATATATATATATATATATATATATATATATATATATATATATATATATATATATATATATATATATATATATATATATATATAATTTCACTTTTTTATCCCTCTAGGATGATACATATGACATGTAGCTCGATCGCTAGTGCACTCGGCTCACACACTGAGGTCTGGAGTTCGAATCTCCTCCAGGACGACTGGAAAGCATTAACGTGTTTCCATAAGACACCTGCTGTCCCTGTTCACCCATCAGTAAAATGGGTACCTGGGAGTTAGTCGACTGTTGTGGGTCACATCCTGGGACAAAACTGACCTAATTGGCCCGAAATGCTCTGCATAAGAAGTTGCTTCTTCTAAAGCAGTATGTCAACGATGTCGCCTAGGCCTGCATACCATGTACATGTACTTGCAGTAAATAAAGTTTTTTATTATTTTTTTTTATTATTATCACACTGGCCGATTCCCACCAAGGCAGGGTGGCCCGAAAAAGAAAAACTTTCACCATCATTCACTCCATCACTGTCTTGCCAGAAGGGTGCTTTACACTACAGTTTTTAAACTGCAACATTAACACCCCTCCTTCAGAGTGCAGGCACTGTACTTCCCATCTCCAGGACTCAAGTCCGGCCTGCCGGTTTCCCTGAACCCCTTCATAAATGTTACTTTGCTCACACTCCAACAGCACGTCGAGTATTAAAAACCATTTGTCTCCATTCAGTCCTATCAAACACGCTCACGCATGCCTGCTGGAAGTCCAAGCCCCTCGCACACAAAACCTCCTTTACCCCCTCCCTCCAACCTTTCCTAGGCCGACCCATACCCCGCCTTCCTTCCACTACAGACTGATACACTCTTTAATCCACATAATTCTTGAATTTACACATTCATATTCTCTTTTCTCCTTCCATAACTGATCTTTCAACATTACTGCTACCCCTTCCTTTGCTCTAACTCTCTCAGATACTCCAGATTTAATCCCATTTATTTCCCCCCACCGAAACTCCCCTACCCCCTTCAGCTTTGTTTCGCTTAGGGCCAGGACATCCAACTTCTTTTCATTCATAACATCAGCAAGCATCTGTTTCTTGTCATCCGCACTACATCCACGCACATTCAAGCATTCCAGTTTTATTAAGTTTTTCTTCTTAAGTTTTTCTTCTTCTCTTTTTTAGTAAATGTCTACAGGAGAAGGGGTTACTAGCCCATTGCTCCCGGCATTTTAGTCGCCTCATACGACACGCATGGCTTACGGAGGAAAGATTCTTTTCCACTTCCCCATGGACAATAGAAGAAATAAAGAGGAACAAGAGCTATTTAGAAAAAGGAGAAAAACCTAGATGTATGTATATATATATGCATGTGCGTGTCTGTGAAGTGTGACCAAAGTGTAAGTAGGAGTAGCAAGATATCCCTGTTATCTAGCGTGTTTATGAGACAGAAAAAGAAACCAGCAATCCTATCATCATGCAAAACAGTTACAGGTTTCTGTTTCACAGTCATCTGACAGGACGGTAGTACTTCCTTGGGTGGTTGCTGTCTACCAACCTACTACCTAAACCACGCTAGGCCTACCGGCACTGCCCTACACCAATATCACTTTCAAGTTCACTTATAAAACTGGCTCTCACCACCCTTATCTGACACAGGGCAACTTGTAAATCGCTTCATGGATTGTTCACTGACTCCTGACACACTTAGTGACCCTGGGTAGTCCAAAAAACACTTACAGCCACATAGCACTATTGTTGTTGTTGTGACTCGCACGCACATGTGTCTGTGTGTGTGCATGCGTGTATTAATTCACCTATATGTAATCACATATATGTGATTGCAGAGGTCGAGTCACAACTCCCGGCTCCGCCTCTTCTCTGGCCACTACTACATTCACTCATGGCTTCAGGAGCTTAATAATATCTCTTCTTAAAACTGTGTAGATCATAGCTCTATCATTCCACTGTCCAAGTCATTCCACTTCCTGAATTCTCTAAGGCCGAAGAAATGCTTCCTAGCATCTCTGTGACTCATGTGTGCTTTCATCTTCCAGCTGTGCCCTAGTGTTCCTGTTCACTGTCTCATGAATAAGCTGTTCCTGCCAACCCTGTCAATTTCACTCAGTATTTTGTACGCTGTTTATGTTTGCCTTCCAGCATACATAAGGGGGATTACCAATAGACTCCTGGCTGTCTTCAAGAAGGCGCTGAACAGGCACCTAAAGTCAGTACCTGACCAATCGGGCTGTGGTTCGTACGTCAGCTTGCGTGCGGCCAGCAGTACAGCCTGGTTGATTAGACCTTGATCCACCATTAGGCCTGGTCTCAGACCGGGCCGCGGTGGCGTTGACCCCCGAACCTCTCTCCAGGTAAACTCCTGGTAAGTATGCTTGTCCTATGTGTGAATTTTGACACACGTGAATGTGTGCTCTCGCATATACAACAAGTTTACAATGAGAATGTAAACTTCGCTACACTTAAGAGAGAAACTCATATCTCAAATATAAAATTAGAAAAAGAGGAGTAGGAAAAGGAGGAGTGTGAGGAGGAGTAAGAGGAGGAGAAATAGGAGGAGGATCAGGAGGAGTAGGAGGAGGAGAAATAGGAGGAGGATCAGGAGGAGTAAGAGGAGGAGAAATAGGAGGAGGATCAGGAGGAGTAGGAGGAGGAGAAATAGGAGGAGGATCAGGAGGAGTAAGAGGAGTAAGAGGAGGAGAAATAGGAGGAGGATCAGGAGTAGGAAGAGGAGGAGGAGGTGGAGGAGTAAGAGGAGAAAGACTAGGAGGGGAGCAAGAGGATTGGAGGAGGAGTAACAGGAGGAGGAATAGAAGGAGGAGCAGGAGAAGCAGGAGGAGGAAGAGTAGGAGGAGGAGGAAGAGGAGAAGTAGATGAGGAGGAGGAGGAGGAGTAAAGATTTATGAGACTAATATAGAAGAAAGTGCTGGCAGCTCACAACAACTGCATTTCTGATTTAATGTTCTCACGCCACATTCAGTAGATACTTTGTCAGCTTGGTTCCTTTCCTCTCCCTAAAAGCTTACTCACCTGCATTGTCTGCTTTGCTGCAGGAATCTAAAAGTTATTCTTGTTTCACATACTGGCTTTAATACATGTGTGTGTGCGTGTGTGTGTGTGTGTGTGTGTGTGTGTGTGTGTGTGTGTGTGTGTGTGTGTGTGTGTGTGTGTGTGTGTGTGTAGTCACTTAATTGTACTCATCTAATTTCTTTGCAAGGGTCTATTCATAGCTTCATAGCTCCTGGCCCCGCCTCTTCACTGGTCGCTACTAAGTCCACTATTTCCCTGTTCCTTGAGCTTTATCATACCTCTTCTTCAAACTATATATGGATCCTGCCTTCACTACATCACTTTGCAAGTTGTTCCTCTTCCTGATAACACTATGACAGAAGAAGTACTTCCTAACATCCCTGTGACTCATCTTAGTTGTCAACTTCCAGTTGTGACCCCTTGTTGCTGTGTCACATCTCTGAAACATTCTGTCCCTATCCACCTTTATATATTGATATCATGTCTTTCCTATCCCTCCTGTCCTCCAGCGTTGTCAGGCTGAGTTCAGTTTGTCTTCTCTGGAAAAACCCTTCTGCTCTGGGATTAATCTTGTTGCAAACCATTGCACTTTCCCTAATTTCTTGACATGTTTGACCAGGTGTGGGTTTCATACTGGCACCGTGCACAGAGTCTTGAATGACTCCTTACTTAAATGTCAAAACGCTATTCTTAGGTTTGCCAGGCATCCATATGCTGCAGCAGTTATCTGGTTGATGTGCACCTCAGGGGATGTGCTCGGTATTATTCTCACCCCAAGATCCTTTTCCTTGAGTGAGGTTCGCAGTCTTTGGCCACCTAGTCTATACTCTGTCTGCGGTCTTCTTTGCCCTTCCTCGATCTTCATGACTTTGCATTTGGTTGGGCTTAAATTCTAAGAGCCAGTTGCTGGACCAGGTTTACAGCCTGTCCTGATCCCTTTGTAGTCCTGGCTGATAATCATTCGATTTAATTCTGCTCATTAACTTCACATCATCCTCAAACAGGGTCACTTCTGAGTCTATCACTTCCGTCATGTCATTCACATCTTCCAAAAATAGCACTGGTCCTAGGACTGACCCCTGTGGAACCCCTCTTGTCACAGGCGCCCACTCTGACACCTCGTCACGTATCATGACTCGTTGTTGCCTCCCTGTCAAGTATTCTCTGATCCCTTGCAGTGCCTTTCTTGTTATGTGTTACTGATCCTCTAGCTTTTGTTCTAATCTCTTGTGAGGAACTGTATCGAAGGCCTTCTTGCAGTCCAAGAAAATGCAATCTACCTACCCCTCTCTCTTGTGTCTTACTCTCGTGTCATAAAACCCCAGGTTTGTGACACAGGATTTCCCTTCCCTGAAACCGTGCTGGTTTCCTTTTATAAGCTTGTTCCTTTCTAGGTGCTCCACTATTCTCCTCCTTATAATTTTCTCTATGACCTTGCATACTATACACGTCAGTGATACTGGTCTGTAGCTTAATGCCTCGTGATTGTCTCCTTTCTTAAAAACTGGAACTACATTTGCAGTCTGCCATACCTCAGGTAGTTGCCCAGTTTTAATGGATGTATTGAAGACTGTTGTTAGTGGCACACACAGCATCTCTGCTCCCTCTCTAAGGACCCACAGAGAGGTGTTGTCTGGTCCCACCACCTTTGTGGTATTAAGTTCACTTTGCAGCTTCTTCGCCTCCTCCTTGGTTGCGTGTATTTCATCCAGCACTTGTTGGTATATACCTTGTTGGTGCACCCCCCATCCCCTATTCTGACTTCAGAAAGTCCTTTCTGTTCACACTGTAAATACTCACATACTTGTTGGTCGTTTCTTATAGGCATCCCACCTTCCTTCCGAAACCTGATTACCTGGTCCTTGACTGTTGCTTTCCACCTGATGTGGCTATACAGTAGCTTTGGGTCAGACTTGACTTTCGATGGTGGGTCGTTTTCATACTGTCGCAGGGCCTCTCTCCATATCTGTGCATAATCGTTTTTGGCGGCTCTCTTTATTTTCCTGGGACCTTTGTCTACTGTACTTTTTCCATTCTTTAGCGCACTTAGTTTTTGCCTCCCTACATCTTTGGGTGAAACAAGGGCTCGTTCTGGTCTTCCCATTATTTCTGTTTCCCTCGCGAGCAATCCTCTCCTCTGCCTCCTTGCATTTTGTTGTCACAAAGTCCATCATTTCGTTTACTGATTTTCTTACCAATTCTCTTTCCCACTGAACCTCTTGCAGGAAGTTCCTCATGCCTGTGTAGTCCCCCATTTTGTAGTTTAGCTTTTACCATCCTACTCCTGTTTTCCTCTCCTATTGTAACTCTACTATGTATTCTAATCTTAGAACCACGTGATCACTAGCTCCGAGGGGCCTTTCATACCTGATGACCTCAATGTCCGAGCTAACATGTTGATGCATGAGGTTTTCCAGTACCTCATCCATCATCTTAGCTCTCCATGTTTTGGGACCCCCAGTCAATCTCCTTGTGATTGAAATCACCAATAACTAAATTTGCTTTACCCGTGTGAGCTCTTCTGGCCACCCAAGCTGGTATGTCAACCATTACTCCGGCGCTCCTGCAGTTCTGTGGGGGGTTGTACATTACTGCAATTACCACCTGAGGTCCCCCAGACTGAATTGCTCCTACTATGTAGTCCCCTTTGCCAATTTCGTCCATTCCTTCTGTTTCCTCAAATCCCCATCGGTTTTTAATGAGCAGTGCAACTACTCCTCCCTGGGAAGATTGCATCTGTTATCATCCCGGTGAGTTCCATTTCCGTGAGTACTATGCCACTTCTCACATTTATTTGTTATTCCATCCGCATTCGAATAACAAACTTTTAACTTTTCTAAAACTGTGGTCTGGGGAGTATGATGGGGTTTGGGGAGTGGGAGACCTTGTGGGAACTATGGGGGGTTGCTGTGAGGGTGGAGTTTGTGACGTGTTTTTTTTTTTTTTTTTTGTGTGTGTGTGTACTACTCACCAAATTGTAGTTGCAGGGGTCCAGACTCAGCTCCTGACCCCACCTCTTCACTGATCGTTACTAAGTTCTCTCTTTCTTTGTTCTCTGACCTTTGTCATACCTCGTCTTAAAGCTATGTATGGTTCCTGCCTCCACTACATCACTTGCTAGACTGTTCCACTTCCTGACAACTCTATGACTGAAGAAATACATCCTAACGTCCCTGTGACTCGTCTGAGTCACCAGCTTCCAATTATGACCCCCTGTTTCTGTGCTCCCTCTCTGGAACGTCCTGTCTCTGTCCACCTTATCTATTCCTAGTAGTATTTTGTATGTTGTTATCATGTCGTCCCTAGCCCTTCTGTCCCCAGTGTTGTTAAACCGACTTCCCTCAACCTTTCTTCATAGGACATTCTCCTGAGCTCCAGAACTAACCTTGCTGCAAACCTTTGTACTTTCTCTAATTTCTTGACGTGCTTGATCAGGTGTGGGTTCCTAACTGATACTGCATACTCTAGTATGGGCCTGACATACACAGTGTTCAGTGTCTTGACCGATTCCTTACTAAGGTATCGGAACGCCAGGCGCCCACATGCTGCAGCAGTTATCTGGTTGGTGTGTGCTTCCGGAGACATGCTCGGTGTTATGCTCACCCCAGGATTTTTCTCCTTGAGTGAGGTTTGCAACCTTTTTACACCTAGCCTATACTCTGTCTGCAGTCTTCTTTGCCCTTCCCCAATTCAACCCCGCATTTGGCGGAGTTGAATTCGAGAAGCCAGTTGCAGGGCCACGTGTCCAGCCTGTCCAGGTCTCTTTGTAGTCCTGCCTCATCCTCATCAGATTTAATTCTCCTCATTAACTTCACATCATCTGCGAACAGGGACACTTCTGAGTCTAACCCTTCCGTCATGTCGTTCACATATACCAAAAATAGCACTGGACCTAGGATTGACCCCTGTGGGACCCTGCTCGTCACAGGCGCCCACTGTGATACCTCATGATGTACCATGACTCGTTGTTGCCTCCCTGTTAGGTATTCTCTGATCCATTGCAGTGCCCTTCCTGTTATACGCTCCTGATCCTCTAGCTTCTGCACTAATCTCTTATGAAGAACTGTGTTGAAGGTCTTTCTGCAGTCCAGGAAAATGTAATTATCACACCCCTCTCTCTCATGTCTTACTTCTGTTACTTTGTCATAAAACTCCAAAAGGTTTGTGACACAGGATTTGCCTTCCATGAATCAGTGCTGGTTGTCGTTTAAAATCTTATTCCATTCTCGGTGCTCCACCACTCTCCTCCTAATAATCTTCTCCATGACTTTGCGTACTATACACGTCAGTGATACTGGCCTGTAGTTTAGTTCCTCGTTTCTGTCTCCCTTCTTAAAAATGGGGACTACATTTGTATGTGTATGTGTGTGAATGTGTGTGTGCTCACCTAAGTGTCGTTGCAACGATCGATTCAGAGCTCCTGGCACCGCCTCTTCACTGGTCGCTACTAGGACTACTCTCTCCCTGCTCCCTAAGCCTTGTTGTACCTCTTCTTAAAGCTATATATGGTACCTGCCTCCACTACACCACTCTAGACTATTTCTTTACCTGACAACTTTATCACTGAAGAAATACTTCCTAACATCCCTCTGACTCATCTGAGTGTTCAACTTTCAGTTGTAACCCTTTGTTGCTGTGTCCCATCTCTGGTACATCTTGTCTCTATCTACCTTGTCGGTTCCTCTTAGTATTTTATATGTTATCATGTTCCTTCTGTCTTTCTCCTATCCTCCAGTATGATCAGGTCGATTTCCCTTAATCTCTTCATGTAGGACATGCTCCTTAGCTCCGAGACTAGTCTCATTGCAAACCTTTGCACTCTCTCTAATTTCTTGAAGTCCTTCACAAGGTGTGGGTTCCAAACTGGTGCTGCATACTCTAATATGAGCCTGACGTACACTGTGTACCGAGTCCTGAATGATTCCTTACTGAGGTGCCAGAGAGCTATTCTTAAGTTCGCTAGTTGCCCATATGCTGCAGCAGTTATTTGGTTAATGTGCGCTTCAGGAGATGTGCTCGGTATTATATTTACCCTAAGATTTTTTTCCTTAAGTAAAGTTTGCAGTCCTCCTAGCCTGTACTCTGTCCACAGTCTTTTTGCCCTTCCCCGATCTTCATAACTTTGCACTTAGAGAGGTTAAATTCTAGGAGCCAGTGTCTGGACCAGGCTTGCAGACTGTCCAGATCCCTTTGTAGTCCTGCCTGGTCCTCATCCGACTGAATTCTCCTCATTAGCTTTACATTGTCTGTAAACAGTGACACTTCTGTGTCTATCCCTTCCATCATGTCATTTACATGTACCAGAAACAGCACCAGTTATAGGTGTAACCACTATAGAACCCCGCTCGTGACATGCGCCCACTCTGACACCTCGTCACATACCATGACTCGCTGTTGTCTCCCTGTCAGGTATTCTCCGATTCATTGCAGTGCCTTCCCTGTTATACCTGCCTGGTTCTCCAGCTTTTACTCTAATCTCATCTTACTGCCATCACTTAGTACTCCAGTAGGTTTTTGACACAAGATTTCCCTTCCCTGAAACTGTGCTGGCTGCCGTGAATAAGCTCATTCCTTTATTGGTGCTCCACCACTCTTCTCCTGATAATCTTCTCCATGAGCACATAGTATTCATGTTAGTGATACCGGTTGGTAGTTTAATGTTGCGTGCCTGTTTCCTGTCTTAAAAATTTTAACTACATTTGCTGTCTTCCACACTTCAGGTAGTCGTCCTGTTTCGATAAATGTGTTGAAGATTATTGTTAGTTGTACACAGAGCAGCTCTGCTCCCTTTCTCAGGACCCACGGAGATGTTGTCCATCACTTTTAAGGTATCTAATTCACATAGGAGCCTCTTCACCTCCTCGGTTATTTGTATTGTGTCCAGCACTTGATGGTGCTCCCCACTACTCCGGCTTTCTGGAGTCTTTTCTGTCTCCACTATAAATACTTCTTTAAATCTCTTGTTGAGCTCTTTACACACTTCTCGGTCGTTTCTTATGATCTCCCCTCCTTTCTTTCTCAGCCTGATTACCTGGTCATCGACTGTTGTTTTCCGCCTGATGTGACTGTACAGTAGTTTCAGGTTTGACTTGGCTATCGCTGCTATGCCATTTTCGTATTGCCGCTGGGCCTCCCTCCTTATCTCTTCATATTCATTTCTGTCTCTTTGACTATTCTCCTTATTTTTCTGGATCCTTTGCCTCCTGTACTTCTTCAGTTCTCTTGCGCACTTAGTTTTGGTCTCTCTACACTCTGAGTGAACCAAGTGCTCGTCTTGGCCTTCTCACTGTTTCAGTTGCCCTTGGGTATGAACCTCTCCTCCGCTTCCTTGCATATCCTTGTCACATATTCCTTCATATCATTTACTGATTTTCCTGCCAATTCTCTTTCCTACTGAACCTCATGCAGGAAGCTCCTTATGCGTGTGTAGTCTCCTCTTTTGTAGTTTAGGTTTATTCGTCCTGCCCTTCCTGCTTCCCTCCCCCCCCCCCACATGTAGCTCTACTATGTATTCGAAGCTCAGGACCATGTAATCACTAGATGCTAGGGGCCTTTCATATGTGATGTCCTCATTGTCTTCATGAATCGTCTTCTCTCTCTCTCTCTGGTAGTGTCAGAAACATGTTGATATGAGGTTTCCCATCATCTTAGCCCTCCACGTTTCTGGGCCCTCATGAGGCCCCAGGTTTCCCGGGTCAATTTCCTTGTGACTGAAGTCACCCACAACCAGTAGCTTTGCCCTGCCCACACGGACTTTCTTGCCACTTCGGCCAGTGTGTCGACCATGTCTCTGTTACTCTCGTCATATTCTAAGCCTCCTGCTGTTCGGTGGTGGGTTATACATCGCTGCAATCATCACCTTTTGACTTCCAGTCTGAAGTGTTCCTACTATGTAGTCCCTTGCTTCTCCTCTGTCTCACCTTAACAACTCCTCAAAATTCCATTGGTTTTTGATGAGTAGTGCAACTCTTCCACCTCCTATATTCCCTCTGTCTTTCCTCAGCATCTGATAACCAGTTGGAAAGATGGCTTCTGTGCGTGCGTGTGTGTGTCTGTGTGTGTGTGTACTCACCTAGTTGTACTCACCTAGTTGGAGTTGCAGGGGTCGATTCACAGCTCCTGGCCCCGCCTCTTCACTGGTCGCTACTTGGTCAATCTTCCTGCTCCATGAGCTTTACCATACCTCTTCTTAAAGCTATGGATGGATCCTGCCTCCACTACATCATTTCCCAGACTATTGCACTTCCTGACAACTCTGTGAATGTAGAAGTACTTCCTGACATCCCTGTGATTCATCTGAGTTTTCACTTCCAGTTGTGACCCCTTGTTTATGTGTCCCAGCTCTGGAACATCCTGTTTCTGTCCACCCTGTCAATTCCTCATATTACTTTATATGTCGTTATTATATACCCTCTATCTCTACTGTCCTCCAGTGTCGAAAGATCGTTTTCCCTTAACCTCTCCTTGTAGAACATGCCCCTTAGCTCCTTGTTGCAAACAAGACTAGTCCCCTGTCTCTAATTTCCATACATGCTGGGCTAGGTGTGGGTTCCAAACTGGTCCTACATACTCCATGTGCAACATCTGATTATACAGATTCTAGGACATATTTAAAAGACAGTAGAACTATATACAAAAGATGACCTTCTTCACGGCTACTACAACTAACCCATCCCTTTGGGTAGGACCTACTTCCACAGGGGAATCCCGCCTACCAGCGACTATGCCTTCGTCTGCTACACGTCCATATCCACTGACGCCTATATGAACGCCAGTCTCCTTGCCTTTGCTCCAGAATCACTACTACCATGGTGCTCTCAACACCAACTCCAAGGCTGAGGGACTGATTATCTCATCTTTTGTATATAGTTTTACTGTCTTCTAAATATGTCCTAGAATCTGTATTGAAAAAGCCACTGGATGGCGAAACGTCTACAATAAAGATAACCAGATGTTGCACATGTGTCTTAACTTTTATCTTGTCGGTATGTTGAGAGGGTTCCGTGGAGATATAATGGTTGGAGATAAACACACTTGTTGGGTTATAACACTTGTATTAGCAGAGTGTGAGAGGGAAGCCCAGCCTGCCTGTAACCGATTGTAGGTCTATCCATGGATTGAGAAAGGGACAGCGCATCTGATGCTCACATGCGGCATCACATGACGTCACACATGCTAACTGCTAAGTCTAGCAAGGGGTCGTCTATATAAAACATATGGATGGTACTAACTATGATACTCAGATAAGCTATGCAACATATGTAGGGGATCAGCAACTATGCTGACAGCTCGGTCATGTTACGCATGTCGTCTCGACATACCATATGCAACAGGCTGAACAGGCAGGTGGCTCTGGGCTGATTCTATACAATAGCAAGGACATATGTAACTTAGAACTAATCACAGAAATGGTTACAGGATATACTCAGTTGAATGGGTAATATTGGAATGGATGTTATATTAACGAATGGTGAGTTACATAATGGATGTTATTGTAACACATTACGAATTAAAGGAACAATCATAGTATAATATAAGATATAATTGATCGATCGATCGATCTGTATTCATGCACTCTGCGGATTCCGAGGAAGAATATATATTTACAAAGCTGAAAGTAATTAACAGCAAAGGCAGACCTGGTGCACACAGATCATTACTGCTAAATCTCAGAATTCGGCTGGAACGTGAACACACAAAAAAAAATTTTCTTGGAACTAATCGGCTAGAAACAAAACACACAGTTGACAACTTCATTTAACTTGAACATCTAATTATACAGGCTATGTACAATTAACCCAACTCTGTGAGGGTAAGATTTACATATGCAGAATGGTTATCATCTCTGGGAGGATCGAATTCTTTTGCAATGGCTAACACATGCCTTGACTGAGGGAGATCTGAACAAGTATCTACAAAAGATACTTGGGGGTTTCTCATTACTTGTCATGTATGCAAAGAATAATGACATTCAGGCTGATCATCTCACTGAGTGTTAGAGGTAGAGGGCACAGAGTCAGGAGGATTGTCAGCATCTGTCACATTAGTCTGGGTAGAAATATCATCCTCAACATCGCATACTAACTGACCAGTACTAATTTCTCTAACCTAATACTTATTGCCATTGATATGTTCAACTACTCGATAAGGACCAACAAACTTTTGATCCAGCTTAGGCATTGTGGATGTTTTGTTGAAGTTAGTCAGCACTCTCGAACCCACTTTAACTTTCGTCAGCTTAGCACGGCTATTAGTTACTCTTGTAAATTCTTCTGCTGATTTATGAAGTGTTTCGCGGAATCTTCTACAAACACTTTGAGCTAAGCTGGTACGAGTTGCTATGAAATCATCAGGGTTGTAATTGGGTTTCGGTGTGGAATACAACAACTCATAAGGCAAACGCTCGTCTCACCATACAATGCATAATGTGGAGTGTCACCTATCGAAGCATTGTAAGCAGAATTTATGGCACACTGAACATCAGGTATAACTTCATCCCAAGTTTCACTATTGGGATTGATAGTGGCTCTCAAGACATCAAGTACTTTTTTATTGGTTCGTTCCACTAACCCATTGTTCACAGGATGATGAGGAACAATGGTGGATTTAGAGATCTTGTACAAGGTACACAAATTTTCAAGAATCTCATTACAGAATTCACCTCCATTATCTGTTACTAGGGACTTAGGGGTGATATGCCTGCAGATAATGCGTTCTTTAAACGCTTTAGTTACTGTCTCGGCAGTCTTATCTGCAATAGGAACTAACTCACAATATCTGGTGAAATGGTCTACCATAACACACATATGTTTGTTACCTTGGAAGGAACATTGGAAATTCGTTAACAGATCCATGGCAACTCTTTCCCATGGTTCACTCGTGGTGGGATGCACCTGGATAGGATTTGGACCGTTGACATTTCCTTTATGTTAATAATAATAATTTATGTTGCAAACAGACACTACATTTCTTAACACACTCGGAAATATCAGTTGCCATACGAGGCCAAAAATATTTCAATCTGACTCACGAAATCGTAATAACACGATTGCAAACAAACCATACCCCGGCCGGGGTATGGTTTGTTTGCAATCGTCATAGAGTTTTGAGACTCTATGACCGCGGGTTCAATCCCGGTCATAGAGTTTTGAGACTCTATGACCGCGGGTTCAATCCCGGCCGGGGTATGGTATATTTCAATCTGGTTTGTTTTACTGAACTATCCATACTAAGGTGTGCAACACCGGTGCATCGTGAACTAGCTGTAAGGCTACATTCACTAGTGACTGTGGAATTACTAACTGGTATACCCTTCTGCTAGGAGTACCCAACTCGGCTGTTCAATACAGTCATTCTTGGCTCATTACAAAGTCACTTATGGGTGCTGGTGGCTTCACAGTCAGAATAAGATCTTCCTGAAGCAGGAATCGTATCACACTGGAGGAATGAACAAACTCGGTGGAGTGGATGACTCTCCCCGGTTGAAAAAAGTAACGCTATAACACGCAATATGAACATGGGAGAACGGATCTACAATACTGGTATTCATTCTGAGTCGCACACAGTGACACTAGGTATCAGCTATAAAGAGACTGCTCTTATAATCATTAACATGTGAAGGTTACTCGAGAAACAACTTTTTACATTGCAAGTATTCCTGTCAACGAGGATAGTATCACCATCTGGAACACAAGGAACAACAACAGCACTCAAGTGAGTACACTAGCCACAGAAACGTCTTTCTACAACGGCTTGTGACATCAGCAAGAGATGGCATAACTCATTACAAGTAACGCTCTTCACAAAGCGTCCCCTGGAAGGAACGACTACCTGAACAAGTCGCCATCGCAGGGATAGTAGTCTCAGCACCCAGGGTTGTCTGAGGTTCCTCTGAAACCCAAGGTAACTGTACACTATCCTGCGTGCACGATATTGTGGCTGGATTCCAGACAGGAGTGACAGTATCACGTGCCTGACTGCTCGGCTGCGTTAATAAGTAATTCACAGATCTATAGGAACTTAGTCTGAACTTCACATTCCGCAGCACTTTAATTAACAAATTTCAGATACAAGCTGTGAGAACTAACATATTGTCTAGCTAAGTATTGTCTTTCAGTCAATAAGGGAATATTAGGACTGTGGACTGAATCTTATTTACTTGGACTGGCATGATACACTGAGTGAGCAAACAAAAGTGACTGGGACATCTTCTCAGGGAACTTACTCAAGGACATAAAAACAAGAATAATAAAGTGAATGTACGACACAGTAAAGCTTAAATGGGAAGAAAATACTTAACTATTCTGCAAAAGTAAAGAAAAATGACAAGTCACACTGTAGAGCAAGGAAACTTACATAAAACACTCCACTGGAGAAGGCAACACTTTGATAATCAAAGAAATTATACTTTACCCTGATCAATTTTACTCAGATTTACTTTAATTTGAATTAATGGCACAGAGAGGAGTCCTTACTCTCAATTCAATAAAGAAATTTAATAATAAACGATAAATCAATCAAAAATGATAAAATAGAAATGGACTGCGAAGCAATTCTCTAAAAAAAAATAAATTGACACACAAAGAATAAAATATTATACACAAACACAAGAAATGTAAAACTGAAATCACAGAATATTGCACTGAAAAAACTGTAGCAATATTGCAAATAATAATCACTAATTAAAAATTGCTGCACAACAAAACACTACATAAAAATTAATAGCAGCACAATAAAAAAAATATATTAACAAGAATTAACACTTAATTGCAACTTAGGGAAACACTTACTTAAACAGAGCAAAATAATGATTTACTTTAAAAAGGTTAAAAAGTTCCATTAAGAGTGAATTTTTTTAATGAATTATGAATAATATAAATAAAAATAATAAAGGACATAAAATACAAAACAGAGAAAGGTTAACACTTACAATAGTGCAGAAACACAATCAATATGCACAATACTATGATAATTATCTTGCAATAAGGTCTTGTGTTGACAAAAATTAGAAATAAATGTCACTATTATCTGTGGAGACAGAACAAATTAGACACTGGCTAAAGAACAAGAATTAGCACAAAAGAATGTTCAACACACAGTAAAATGGGAAATGAATTATTACAAAATCAGCAAGAACACAAAAGGAAATGCTGGGAAAAAAATTAACTGAGACACTACACTGAGTTGTAGTGCAGAAGATAAGATAACAGTTAAGATAACAGTTCACTGAAATACTTCACTGCATGAATTACTAGGCAAGGAACACAAGATAATTGTGAAGTGTAAACACAGGTTTATACTGCTTATATATTGCACACAACAGGGAAAACGGAAAAATACTTACTTCCAGTATATATAAAAAAGGAACGCAACACAACAATTGTAAAAGTATAGCACAAAAATTTAAACACTGAAGAAAAAAGAAATATTGCAAGCAGAATGTAATGAACACTGAGTCGAATCAAAAGTCACTGAATGTCACTAAGGAATCACTGTAAAAGAAATGTCACTAAGGAATCACTGTAAAAGAAATGTCACTAAGAAATCACTATAAAAGAAATGTCACTAAGAAATCACTGTAAAAGAAATGTCACTAAGAAATCACTGTAAAAGAAATGTCACTAAGAAATCACTATAAAAGAAATGTCACTAAGGAATCACTGTAAAAGAAATGTCACTAAGGAATCACTGTAAAAGAAATGTCACTAAGAAATCACTATAAAAGAAATGTCACTAAGAAATCACTGTAAAAGAAATGTCACTAAGAAATCACTGTAAAAGAAATGTCACTAAGAAATCACTGTAAAAGAAATGTCACTAAGAAATCACTGTAAAAGAAATGTCACTAAGAAATCACTGTAAAAGAAATGTCACTAAGA
This sequence comes from Cherax quadricarinatus, assembly GCF_038502225.1. Lineage (NCBI taxonomy): Eukaryota > Metazoa > Arthropoda > Malacostraca > Decapoda > Parastacidae > Cherax > Cherax quadricarinatus. The sequence goes on along the minus strand of NC_091293.1, from coordinate 63,100,492 downwards.
AATCACTATAAAAGAAATGTCACTAAGAAATCACTATAAAAGAAATGTCACTAAGAAATCACTATAAAAGAAATGTCACTAAGAAATCACTGTAAAAGAAATGTCACTAAGAAATCACTGAAAAAAGAAATGTCTCAACACTCGCAAATGTCTCTATACATTGATGGTGCAGAGTCAAAGGCGGGGTGGTGGTGGTGGTGGCGATGGTGGTGGTGGTGGTGGTGGCGATGGTGGTGGTGGAGTCTCGTGGACTGGTGGCGATCTCTACTCGGCGATTTCTCGAAGAATTCACGCTTACATCGACGATAGACACACACAGGAGGCTTTTACGTTGGCGCTCAGGGACGAAGGAACAATCTTGCGTCTTGACCCCCTATGCTGTCCTAAAATAAAATGCTAGGCCCAATATAAGGGTGAAAAACAATGGTGGTGGGTAAATGGTGGTTGAGGCAGCATGCTGAGTCACAGCCTGAGTGGCCTAGGCCGACTGGATGAACTGGATGAGCGGCGTAACCCATGTGCTCTGGGTACACCTACACTAGGCATGAGAATATTCTCAGCCAGGCTGGTTTTAAACACACCACAACACCACAGGGATGGTACAAGCACTCAGTATGGCTTGGAACTGGGAGCACAAGCGATGGTGAAGGCTGGAACTCACGTGGCTTGCTTGAGTACTGAGGGTTAGTCACCTGGGTTAGTCGGCTTGCTGACTGGCTGGCTTAACCCGTCACACAGACTGGCTTGAGAACTTGTAATGATGAACACAGCAGGGTGGAAAGCTGGCTAGCAGGCTAGGCTAGGACTGGGTCAGGCTGGATGGCATAGGGCTTCCCCCCCCCCACAGACTGGCTTGGCAGCTTGGCTTAATTTGCAAATCAGGGTCAACCCCTCTAAAGTAATGCAAATAAGCAGATAAAACACTAAGACACAAAGACAGAGGCTGGTGTGCTTGAGCGGGGTAGCTGGCTGTTTAGGCCGGCTTGCGATCAACACACATGTCCGTTGGCTGTTAGAAGTTAATCTCTGTACATCTGCTTAAATATCAAATTTACGCATCACGTGACGTCACACATGCTAGCCGCTAAGTCTAGCAAGGAGTTGTCTTTATAAAGCATATGGATGGTACTGTGATACTCAGATTAGCTATACAACATATGTAGGGGATCAGAAACTATGCTGACAGGTATTGTATACCTTTCTTGCACAAGATCTTTTTCCTTGAGTGAGGTTTGTAGTCTCTGGCCCCCTATACTGTACTCCGTTTACGGTCTTCTTTGTCCTTCCCCAAACCTTATGGCTTTACACTTGGTGGGGTTGAACTCCAGGAGCCAGTTTCTGGACCAGGCCTGCAGCCTGTCCAGATGCCTTTGTAGTTCCCCTGGGTCCTCGTCCTGTTGAATTCTTCTCATCAATTCTTCCTCCACTTGTCACAGGCGCCCACTCTGACACCTCATCACGTACCACGACTCTTTGATGTCTTCCTGACAGGTATTCCCTGATCCATAGTGGTGTCTTCCCTGTTATAACTGCCTGGTCGTTCTCCAGCATATTCACTAATCTTTTGTGTGGAACTGTGTCAAAAGCCTTCTTACAGTCCAAGAAAATGCAATCTACTCATCCCTCGCTTTCTCTCTTGTCTTACTGCTGTCGTCCCGTCATAAAACTCCAGTAGGTTTATGACGCAGGATTTATCGACCCTGAAACCGTGCTGTTAATCTTCTCCATGACTTTGCATACTCACCATACCACGGGCGGGGTTAGAACCCGCGATCAGAGAGTCATAAAACTCTAGACCGACGCATTAGCCACAGCGGCTAACGCGTTGGTCTGGAGTTTCATGACTCTCTTATCGCGGGTTCTAACCCAGCCCGTGTTATGGTTTGCATACTATACATGCTAGATTAGTAGAGGTAGTAGGTCAGTTTTTTCTTATTTTTTTTTTGGGGGGGGGGGGGGGATAGGGGCTGTTGATGTCTGTTTGACACAGGCTGTTAGTGATTGAAACAAGACATTAATGTTTGTTTAGCGCCGCTGCTAATGTCTGTTGACACGGATTGTTTTTTATTGACACAAGACGTTTGTGTTTGTTTTAACACTGGTTGTTGATTCCTCTTTGACACTGGATTATAGTCTTTAGTTGAAATGAGTTTTTAGTACTGGATATGGGCTTTTGAATATGTTCCTCCCCCCTCTCTCTCTCTCTCTCTCTCTCTCTCTCTCTCTCTCTCTCACACACACTGAGGAAGATGGATTAACTTTTCGCCACTGCAATTACTGACAAAATACTTTGCTTCTTCTTCCACTTTCTGAGTTACCTCAATGTTTCTTTTTTTTCCTTTGGCTCCTCATCTTTCATTTTCCTTTTCCATTTTCTACTTTGCTTCACCCTTCTTTCGTCTTTTTTCGTTCTTTTTACATGTTTCAGGGGTTTCTTCCCTCTTCTTTCGCACCAGGAGGCTTCAGGCTAGCCACTGGTTGGCTTCATGCAGATTTTAGACTAACGACTTGCTGACTTTATGGAGGTTTCAGGATATTCACTTGCTGGCTTCATCTAGGCTTCAGGCCAGCCACTTGCTGGCTGCATGCACGCTTCAGACTAGCCACTTGCTGGCTTCACGTAGGCTTCAGACTAGCCACTTGCTGGCTTCGTGGAGGCTTTAGACTAGCCACTTTCTGGCTTCATGGAACCTTCAGACTAGCCACTTTCTGGCTTCATGTAGGCTTCAGGCCAGCTATTTGCTGGCCTCATGCAGGCTTCATGATCTCTTGTTGGCTTCATGCTTAAATCATGTTGCTCTTAGGCTTGTGGCCTGAAGTTGTGGCCTGAGGTTGTGACCTCAGGTTGTGGTCTCAGGTTGTGGCCTCAGGTTGTGGCCTCAGGTTGTGGCCTCAGGTTGTGACCTCAGGTTGTGGTCTCAGGTTGTGGCCTCAGGTTGTGGCCTCAGGTTGTGGCCTCAGGTTGTGGCCTCAGGTTGTGACCTCAGGTTGTGACCTCAGGTTGTGACCTCAGGTTGTGGCCTCAGGTTGTGGTCTGAGGTTGTGGCCTCATGTTGTGGCCTCAGGTTGTGGTCTCAGGTTGTGGCCTCAGGTTGTGGCCTCAGGTTGTGGTCTCAGGTTGTGGCCTCAGGTTGTGGCCTCAGGTTGTGGCCTCAGGTTGTGACCTCAGGTTGTGACCTCAGGTTGTGACCTCAGGTTGTGGCCTCAGGTTGTGGTCTGAGGTTGTGGCCTCATGTTGTGGCCTCAGGTTGTGGTCTCAGGTTGTGGCCTCAGGTTGTGGCCTCAGGTTGTGGTCTCAGGTTGTGGCCTCAGGTTGTGGCCTCAGGTTGTAACCTCAGGTTGTGACCTCAGGTTGTGGTCTCAGGTTGTGGCCTCAGGTTGTGACCTCAGGTTGTGACCTCAGGTTGTGACCTCAGGTTGTGGCCTCAGGTTGTGGCCTCAGGATGTGACCTCAGGTTATGACCTCGAGTTGTGGCCTCAGGTTGTCTTGATCAAAGGTTATATAAATTTTCAGTTTCCTTCCCATTTCATCACAGAAAGTTTTTTTCTGTTTCTCGCACTATGTTGCTTCCTGTAGATGAGGATGGTGATGATATTGTTGTTGTTGTTGTTGTTGGTGGTGGTGGTGGTGGTGGTGGTGATGGCGTTGTTGTTGTTGTTGTTGTTGTTGTTGTTGTTGTTGTTGTTGTTGGTGGTGGTGGTGGTGGTGGTGGTGGCGTTGTTGTTGTTGTTGTTGTTGGTGGTGGTGGTGGCTGTGTTGTTGTTGTTGTTGTTGTTGTTGGTGGTGGTGGTGGCTGTGTTGTTGTTGTTGTTGTTGTTGTTGGTGGTGGTGGTGGCTGTGTTGTTGTTGTTGTTGTTGTTGTTGGTGGTGGTGGTGGTGGTGGGGCTGTTGTTGTTGTTGTTGTTGTTGTTGTTGTTGTTGTTGTTGTTGTTGGTGGTGGTGGTGGTGGTGGTGGCGTTGTTGTTGTTGTTGTTGTTGTTGTTGTTGGTGGTGGTGGTGGTGGTGGTGGTGGTGTTGTTGCTGTTATTTGTACAACTGTTGTTGTTGTTGGTGGTGTTGTTAGTGATGGTAGTTGTGGTGTAGTGTTCCACATTTCATCAATGACATATGGTTTAACTACTGTTACTCCCTCATTCCTTTTCTATCTCTTTTTTCTGTCGATCTTCTTCTTTCCGGTCATTTCCTATGCAATCTGTTCTTATCTTTCCATTTCTTCCTTTATTTATGTTCTGTCCTCTTTCTTCATCTATTATTTATCATCTTCCTTTATTCTTCCTAGTTTATCGTCATCACCTTGTTTCCCTGCCACATCCTTCCCCTTCCCCAACACATTTCCTAGTTGCTTCACCATCTTCCTTCCTACTTTTCTCTTCCATGTTACCATTTCAAGTCACTAACTCTCATAGAGCAAATAACTTCTTGGAACATTAAGCAAACTAACACTGAAAGGCTTTTTTTCTTAGTATCCGTGACAGGCAGAGAAATACACACACACACACATATTTCTTTTCAACACACCGGCCGTATCCCACCGAGGTGGGGTGGCCCAAAAGAAAAAACGAAAGTTTCTCCTTTTACATTTAGTAATATATACAGGAGAAGGGGTTACTAGCCCCTTTCTCCCGGCATTTTAGTCGCCTCTTACAACACGCATGGCTTACAGAGGAAGAATTCTGTTCCACTTCCCCATGGAATATATATATATACATATATATATATACATATACATATATATATATATATATATATATATATATATATATATATATATATATATATATATATATATATATATATATACATATATATATATATATATATATATATATATATATATATATATATATATATATATATATTTATACATATACGTATATATATATATACGTGTGTGTGTGTGTGTGTGTGTGTGTCGTTCCGAATACTTGCGACTTTGGCTTAAACAGCAACGCTCTTCTTGCCGAATAAGGCAGGCGAAAATCTGTGTATGCAATAATTTCGCAAAAATCATTCCGAACCTAACGAAAAAAAAATATACATGTATTTCATTGTTTATTATTAAATTGTTGTATATGAATGGTTCAGAGAACCGAATTTTAATGTTAACAGTAAAATTGATTTAGGTGATAAATTAAGCATTATGACTAATTTTGTTTACAAAAGTTCCAGTTTATAATTTATTAAGTTTCCTATCTGATGAACTTGTTAATTACGATTTACCATTTCCAGTACCTACAGTCATTGAACTTATTAAACTTTGTATTGTTGATACAAAGTTTGTGTTTAATGGCTAATTAGAGGAAATCCTCTCTCATTTGTCCTTACCAATTTGTACATGGAATATTTTGAACAAAACTGCTTAGTAAAAGTCTTCCCAATAGAGCTAAGTAGTATATATATGTTGATGTTTTGTGTCTAGTGCCTAAGAATATAGTCTACGTCTTTCCATAAATTTTACTGTTGAGTTTGAACAAATTGGATGTCTTCATATAAGAGAAACTTTGATTTTATATTCAAAATATAAAGAAAACCAACAAATTACTGTTGTTATTGGCGCTATTATTCTTCTTATCATGATAAAGTTAAACTTTTTGTATTCTTGTCCATCTTTCTTAGACCTTTGCGTATTTGCAGCCCAGAGTTTATAGATGAAGAAATCTTGAAGATTTATGAAACAGCTAATGATCTAAGATGCCCAAAATATTTAACTGATAATTCCTTTAAAACTGCTAGAGATACACTTTACAATTCAAAGAAATACGATTAATCACATTTAACAAAAATGTGTTGGTTCTCCCTTACCATAAAAACTTTCTGGATTGCCCTCTCTACTTAAGAATTTTAAAATCAAAATTGCATTTAAAAATCTTGATTCAATAAAAAAAATTCCCATTAAATATTCCCTGAAAAATGCTGATGACTGTGTCTGAAAGATTCCTTGTAAAAAATGTAATAAATTATATTATAATCAAACGGAAAAGACTCGAACTAAGATTGCAACAACATAAATATAGCATCAGAACTAAGATTGCAACAACATAAATATAGCATCAGAACTAAGATTGCAACAACATAAATATAGCATCAGAACTAAGATTGCAACAACATAAATATAGCATCAGAACTAAGATTGCAACAACATAAATATAGCATCAGAACTAAGATTGCAACAACATAAATATAGCATCAGAACTAAACAAGAGTCTAATACCCTGTTTATTCATGTGAGAGATTTAACCTTCCAACTGATTTTCAAAAGGTCGAGAAAGATATATTAAGAAGGTTTATGTTTGAGAGAAATATAATTGAATCAAGCTTCATAAAAATATAGTTTGGGATTTAATACGAATATTTGTTTAGGATTATACAAATTAGATTCATTTATAATTAATAAAATTTGGGAAGAATTTAATCTATGTTTGACAAATCCTTGACCATCCCACCTGCATCTTAATGGACAGGTCTGGTGTCAGACATGACTGTCAGGTGTTATCTCAGCCTTATATAGCCTTCTGCTGTTCTCTCACTATTACAGGTCCTGGATAATGTGAGAAATCAAATCACGAAAGTTCTTCGAATTTCACTTTTTTTCACAGTGGTTGTTTAATGTTATCTTGCCCACACGTCAAGTTCTATAAAATACTTGCCTGAACTCACTCCTGACTAACATGCTTGCAAACACCTGTTGGATGTCCAAGCTCCTCGCACACAAATCTTCCTTTACCCCTGCCCTCTAGTCTTTCCAAGGACGACCGCTACCCTCTCCTTCCTTCCGCTACGGATTTATGCACCCTTCAAGTCATCCTATTTTGCTCCATCCTCTCGAAATATCTAAAATACCTCAACAACCCCTTCTTAGTCCTCTGGACGAAATTTTTAGTAACACTGCACCTACTATAAATTTCCAAATTATTACGAATTATAAGCATAATATTCCCACCACACATTGGTTCAGACACAGCATTTCCACTGCTTCCAGCCTTTTCCTGATGCCAACGTTTAAAACCCATGTACAAGTGTTGGTACCAGTGTACGCTGGTACAGAGTATGTACAATATTATTCATCACATCCTGACAAAGTAAAAGTTCTGTGTTCTCGTCCATGTTTTTGAGAGCTCGGCACATTTGCAGCCCAGAATACATTTTGCAATCCAAAAAATGAGAAAGAACTACATTCAACCATGAATATGTTGGTTGTACCTTATCAAGGAATTTGTTTTATATACAGTGCCTTTTCTACTTGAGAATTACCCCAGAAATGCTGATGGTTTTGTCTATATTCCCGGTACAAAATGTAATAAATTTTGTTTTGAGAAAACTAGAAGAAGTTTTGAGCTAATATTACAACAACTTAAATATAACATTAGAACTGGGCAAGAGTCTAATGCTCTGTTTATTCACATAGAACATTGCAACCATTCCCATTGGTTTTACAAAGGCAAAGAAGGTTGTATCAGGCAACTCCATGGTTGAACGAAATATATAATTAAGCCTCATAAAAATCTTGATTTGCAATATGAATGTAAGTCCATGATTGTATAAATTAGATCCGTTTATAATGAATGGAACTTGTGAAGATTTTACACTGTGTTGAAAATAATTTCCCTTTGCCTGACATGTTACTCTTAAATTTTACCTGACACGTGACCTGACTAGAACCTACAGAACAATGGAAAGGTATTCCCATACTCAGTGAGTAAACTCATATGAGGCCGCATGTGTGGTCACATCTCAGCTTTATAAGTCTTCCGTTGTTTTAATCGCTTTTTTTTTTGCTGTTATTCCTTGATTATGTGAGAAATCACGAATGCGCTTGCAGTATTACTATTTTTTACTCTGGTTCTCGCATATTAAGATATCACCTTTTCCTGTCATCATGATGTATTCTGAGAGAAGATTCCAGTATAGTTAGTTTTATAAGTAAATACAAGTGAGGTGAACGTAACTCTGTGAGCGCCTGAGAGGCACGAGTGATGGAGAAGGCTGGAGATAACGTAACATATAGGAAAGCCCCGGATTGGCAACAGAGATGAAGATGCGGAGAACAAACTTATCTCCTCCCTCCCTAGCTACCCTCATCTCCTCTTTATATAAACGTGGGGGCGGTTCTCGTTTCTTTCCTTATCTCCCATTATTTCAGGTTTCTCCCTCAGTGGTCGCCAGGCTCTGCTTTACCACCCGGCGATGGTCCTTTTACGAGTGTCGTCTTCCGTGATGGTCTTCTGTTGATTTTGTCATGAGGATCACAGCGGTTCCCCGTTGTTTCCCCCTTTCAACCCACCCTACTGTTACTGCTGCTGTTCTTGTTGTTGCTGCTGCTGATGTGCTGCTGCTGTTGTTGAGCTTCTATTTTTTTAATGCTGCTTTTCCCTGCCGTTGTTAATGATGTCGCTGATGCTACTTTTTTTTGCTGTTACTGCGGCTGTTTCTTCTGCTGCTACTGCTGCTGTTATTTACTATTGTTGTTACTACTCTTCACTATTGCTGTTGATGCTGCTAATATTTTAGGTGATGCTGTCTTTGCTGTTGCTACAGCTGTTATTGTTTTTGTTGTTACTGTTGTTGTTGGTACCCATGTTTGTCATATACTGTACCGCTGACTTCCGTTGATGTTCCTTTCTTACCGTTGTTCCCCTGGATGGTGTTACTGCCGTTGTTTCTGCTCCTGGATGATCTTGCTTTCTCTGTTGCTGAGATATTGACAATGTTTATAAACTGACGCTTTGTATGTGCTGACACTTTGTATGTGCTGACACTTTGTATGTGCTGACACTTTGTATGTGCTGACACTTTCTATGTGCTGACACTTTGTGCTTGACATCGTATTTATTGGCAAAGTATATGCTGACACTGTTTGTACAGATACTCAACATCGTGACAATGTACTGATTCTCAATATCCTGACACTGTGTGTGCTGACACTGTATATACTTGTATGTGGTAACACTGTATGCACTGACACTGTATGTGGTAACACTGTATATACTGACACTATATGTGGTAAAACTGTATGTGGTAACACTGTATGTACTGACACTGTATGTGGTAACACTGTATGTACTGACACTGTATGTGGTAACACTGTATGTACCGACACTGTTTGACATGATACAGTATGTGCTGACGCAATATGCTCTGACACTGCATGTTCTCGCACTATATGTTCTGGCACTATGTTCTGACACTGTATGGTCTGACACTGTGCTTTGACACTGCGTGTTGACACTGTATGTTCTGACACTGTATGTACTGACACTGTATGCTTTGACACTGCGTGTTGACACAGAATGTTGACACTATGTTCTGACATTGTATGTTCTGACACAGTGTGTTGACATTATATTCTGACACTATGTGTTACACCGTATGTTCTGACACTGTATTTTCTGCCACTATATGTTGACACTATATGTTCATACACGATGTGTTGACACTGTATGTACTGACACTGTGTGTTGACACTGTATGTTCTAACACTGTATATTCTGACACTGTATGCTCTGACACTATGTGTTGACACTGTATGTTCTGACACTATGCGTTGACACTGTATATTTTGACACTATGTGTTGACACTGTATATTCTGACACTGTATATTTTGACACTATGCGTTGACACTGGATGTTCTGACACTGTGCGTTGACACTGTATGTTCTGACACTACGTGTTGACACTGTATGTTCTAATACTATATTCTGACACTGTATGCTCTGACACTATGTGTTGACACTGTATATTCTGACACTGTATATTTTGACACTATGCGTTGACACTGGATGTTCTGACACTGTGCGTTGACACTGTATGTTCTGACACTACGTGTTGACACTGTATGTTTTGACACTATGTATTGACACGGTATGTTCTGACACTGTATCTTCTGACATTTTGTGTTCTGACACTATGCGTTGACACTGGATGTTCTGACACTGTGCGTTGACACTGTATGTTCTGACACTACGTGTTGACACTGTATGTTTTGACACTATGTGTTGACACTGCATGTTCTGACACTATGTGTTGCCACTGTATGCTCTGTCACTGTATGTTCTGACACTATGTGCTGACACTATGTGTTGACATTGTATGCTCTGTCACTGTATGTTCTGACACTATATGCTGACTCTATGTGTTAACATTGCATGTTCTGACACTATGCGTTGACCCTGCATTTTGTGACACTATGCGTTGACACTGTATGTACTGACACTGTTTGTTGACACTGTGCTTTGACACTGCGTGTTGACACTGTATGTTCTGACACTGTATGTACTGACACTGTATGCTTTGACACTGCGTGTTGACACAGAATGTTGACACTATGTTCTGACATTGTATGTTCTGACACAGTGTGTTGACATTATATTCTGACACTATGTGTTACACAGTATGTTCTGACACTGTATTTTCTGCCACTATATGTTGACACTGTATGTTCATACACGATGTGTTGACACTGTATGTACCGACACTGTGTTGACACTATGTTCTAATACTATATTCTGACACTGTATGCTCTGACACTATGTGTTGACACTGTATATTCTGACACTATATATTGACACTATGCGTTGACACTGGATGTTCTGACACTGTGGGTTGACACTGTATGTTCTGACACTACGTGTTGACACTGTATGTTCTGACACTACGTGTTGACACTGTATGTTTTGACACTATGTGTTGACACTGCATGTTCTGACACTATGTGTTGCCACTGTATGCTCTGTCACTGTATGTTCTGACACTATGTGCTGACACTATGTGTTGACACTGTATGTTCTGACACTATGTGTTGACATTGTATTTTCTATCACTGTACGTTCTGACACTATATGCTGACTCTATGTGTTGACACTGTATGTTCTGACACCATATGTTGGCACTGTATGTTCTGACACTGTGTGCTGACACTGTATGTGCTGACATTGTGTGTTGACACTGTATGTTTTGGCACTATGTATTGACATGGTATGTTCTGACACTGTATCTTCTGACATTTTGTGTTCTGACACTATGCGTTGACACTGTATGTGCTGACACTGTGTGTTGTGGCACTGTGTTCTGACACAATGAGTTGACACTGTATGTTCTGACACTGTATGTTCAGACACTATGTGTTGACACTGTATGTTTTGACACTATGTGTTGACACTGTATGTTCTGATACTATGTGTTGATACTGTATGTTCTGACACTGTGTGTTGACACTGTATGTTCAGACACTATGTGTTGACACTGTATGTTTTGACACTATGTGTTGACACTGTATGTTCTGATACTATGTTGATACTGTATGTTCTGACACTGTGTGTTGACACTGTATGTTCTGACACTGTATGTTCAGACACTATGTGTTGACACTGTATGTTTTGACACTATGTGTTGACACTGTATGTTCTGATACTATGTGTTGATACTGTATGTTCTGACACTGTGTGTTGAAACTGTATGTTCAGACACTATGTGTTGACACTGTATGTTTTGACACTATGTGTTGACACTGTATGTTCTGATACTATGTGTTGATACTGTATGTTCTGACATTGGATTTTGACACTGTATGTTCTGACACTGTGTGTTGAAACTGTATGTTCAGACACTATGTGTTGACACTATATGTTTTGACACTCTGTGTTAACATTGTATGTTCTGACACTATGCGTTGACCCTGCATTTTGTGACACTATGCGTTGACACTGTATGTACTGACACTGTTTGTTGACACTGTGCTTTGACACTGCGTGTTGACACTGTATGTTCTGACACTGTATGTACTGACACTGTATGCTTTGACACTGCGTGTTGACACAGAATGTTGACACTATGTTCTGACATTGTATGTTCTGACACAGTGTGTTGACATATTCTGACACTATGTGTTACACCGTATGTTCTGACACTGTATTTTATGCCACTATATGTTGACACTGTATGTTCATACACGATGTGTTGACACTGTATGTACTGACACTGTGTGTTGACACTGTATGTTCTAACACTGTATATTCTGACACTGTATGCTCTGACACTGTGTGTTGACACTGTATGTTCTGACACTATGCGTTGACACTGTATATTTTGACACTATGTGTTGACACTGTATATTCTGACACTGTATATTTTGACACTATGCGTTGACAATGGATGTTCTGACACTGTGCGTTGACACTGTTTGTTCTGACACTACGTGTTGACACTGTATGTTTTGACATTATGTGCTGACTCTATGTGTTGACACTGTATGTTCTGACACCATATGTTGACACTGTATGTTCTGTCACTGTATGTTCAGACACTATATGTTGAGACTGTGTGTTGACACTGTATGTTCTGACACTATGCGTTGACACTGTATATTTTGACACTATGTGTTGACACTGCATATTCTGACACTGTATATTTTGACACTATGCGTTGACACTGGATGTTCTGGCACTGTGCGTTGACACTGTATGTTCTGACACTACGTGTTGACACTGTATGTTTTGACACTATGTGTTGACACTGCATGTTCTGACACTATGTGTTGCCACTGTATGCTCTGTCACTGTATGTTCTGACACTATGTGCTGACATTATGTGTTGACACTGTATGTTCTGACACTATGTGTTGACATCGTATGTTCTATCACTGTATGTTCTGACACTATATGCTGACTCTATGTGTTGACACTGTATGTTCTGACACCATATGTTGGCACTGTATGTTCTGACACTGTGTGCTGACACTGTATGTGCTGACACTGTGTGTTGACACTGTATGTTTTGGCACTATGTATTGACACGGTATGTTCTGACACTGTATCTTCTGACATTTTGTGTTCTGACACTATGCGTTGACACTGTATGTGCTGACACTGTGTGTTGTGGCACTGTGTGTTCTGACACAATGAGTTGACACTGTATGTTCTGACACTGTATGTTCAGACACTATGTGTTGACACTGTATGTTTTGACACTATGTGTTGACTGTATGTTCTGATACTATGTGTTGATACTGTATGTTCTGACACTGTGTGTTGACACTGTATGTTCTGACACTGTATGTTCAGACACTATGTGTTGACACTGTATGTTTTGACACTATGTGTTGACACTGTATGTTCTGATACTATGTGTTGATACTGTATGTACTGACACTGTGTGTTGACACTGTATGTTCAGACACTATATGTTGACACTGTATGTTTTGACACTATGTGTTGACACTGTTTGTTCTGATACTATGCGTTGACCCTGCATTTTGTGACACTATGCGTTGACACTGTATGTACTGACACTGTTTGTTGACACTGTGCTTTGACACTGCGTGTTGACACTGTATGTTCTGACACTGTATGTACTGACACTGTATGCTTTGACACTGCGTGTTGACACAGAATGTTGACACTATGTTCTGACATTGTATGTTCTGACACAGTGTGATGACATTATATTCTGACACTATGTGTTACACCGTATGTTCTGACACTGTATTTTCTGCCACTATATGTTGACACTGTATGTTCATACACGATGTGTTGACACTGTATGTACCGACACTGTGTTGACACTGTATGTACCGACACTGTGTTGACACTGTATGTTCTAATACTATATTCTGACACTGTATGCTCTGACACTATGTGTTGACACTGTATGTTCTGACACTATGCGTTGACACTGTATGTTTTGACACTGTGGTGACACTGTATATTCTGACACTGTATGTTTTGACACTTCGTTGACACTGGATGTTCTGACACTATGCGTTGACACTGTATGTTCTGACACTACGTGTTGACACTGTATGTTGTGACACTATGTGTTGACGCTGCATGTTCTGACACTATGTGTTGCCACTGTATGCTCTGTCACTGTATGTTCTGACACTATGTGCTGACACTATGTGTTGACACTGTATGTTCTGACACCATGTGTTGACACTGTGTGTTCTGTCACTGTATGTTCAGACACTATATATTGAGACTGTGTGTTGACACTGTATGTTCTGACACCATGTGTTGACACTGTTCTGCCACTGTATGTCCTGACATTATGTGTTGGCATTGGATGTTGACACTGTATTTTCTGTCACTGTATGTTCTGACACTATGTGTTGATCCTGTTTGTTGACACTATGTTCTGACACTATGTGTTGACAATGTATGTTCTGACACTGTATGTGCTGGCACTATGTGTTGACTCTGTATGTTCTGACACTGTATGTACTGACACTGTATGCTTTGACACTGCGTGTTGACACAGAATGTTAACACTATGTGCTGACATTGTATGTTCTGACACAGTGTGTTGACATTATATTCTGACACTATGTGTTACACCGTATGTTCTGACACTGTATTTTCTGCCACTATATGTTGACACTGTATGTTCATACACGATGTGTTGACACTGTATGTACTGACACTGTGTGTTGACACTGTATGTTCTAACACTGTATATTCTGACACAGTATGCTCTGACACTATGTGTTGACACTGTATGTTCTGACACTATGCGTTGACACTGTATATTTTGACACTATGTGTTGACACTGTATATTCTGACACTGTATATTTTGACACTATGCGTTGACACTGGATGTTCTGACACTGTGCGTTGACACTGTATGTTCTGACACTACGTGTTGACACTGTATGTTTTGACACTATGTGTTGACACTGCATGTTCTGACACTATGTGTTGCCACTGTATGCTCTGTCACTGTATGTTCTGACACTATGTGCTGACACTATGTGTTGACACTGTATGTTCTGACACCATGTGTTGACACTGTGTGTTCTGTCACTGTATGTTCAGACACTATATGTTGAGACTGTGTGTTGACACTGTATGTTCTGACACTATGTGTTGACATTGTATGTTCTGTCACTGTATGTTCTGACACTATATGCTGACTCTATGTGTTGACACTGCATGTTCTGACACCATATGTTGGCACTGTATGTTCTGACACTGTGTGCTGACACTGTATGTGCTGACACTGTGTGTTGAAACTGTATGTTTTGGCACTATGTATTGACACGGTATGTTCTGATACTATGTGTTGATACTGTATGTTCTGACACTGTGTGTTGACACGGTATGTTCTGACACTGTATCTTCTGACATTTTGTGTTCTGACACTGTGCGTTGACACTGTATGTGCTGACACTGTGTGGTGTGGCACTGTGTGTTCTGACACAATGAGTTGACACTGTATGTTCTGACACTGAATGTTCAGACACTATGTGTTGACACTGTATGTTTTGACACTATGTGTTGACACTGTATGTTCTGATACTATGTGTTGATACTGTATGTTCTGACACTGTGTGTTGACACTGTATGTTCTGACACTGTATGTTCAGACACTATGTGTTGACACTGTATGTTTTGACACTATGTGTTGACACTGTATGTTCTGATACTATGTGTTGATACTGTATGTTCTGACATTGGATTTTGACACTGTATGTTCTGACACTGTATGTTTTGACACTCTTTTTTAACATTGTATGTTCTGACACTATGCGTTGACCCTGCATTTTGTGACACTATGCGTTGACACTGTATGTACTGACACTGTTCGTTGACACTGTGCTTTGACACTGCGTGTTGACACTGTATGTTCTGACACTGTATGTACTGACACTGTATGCTCTGACACTGCGTGTTGACACAGAATGTTGACACTATGTTCTGACATTGTATGTTCTGACGCTGTGTGTTGACATTATATTCTGACACTATGTGTCACACCGTATGTTCTGACACTGTATTTTCTGCCACTATATGTTGACACTGTATGTTCATACACGATGTGTTGACACTGTATGTACCGACACTGTGTTGACACTATGTTCTAACACTATATTCTGACACTGTATGCTCTGACACTATGTGTTGACACTGTATGTTCTGACACTATGCGTTGACACTGTATGTTTTGACACTGTGGTGACACTGTATATTCTGACACTATGTTTTGACACTATTCGTTGACACTGGATGTTCTGACACTATGCGTTGACACTGTATGTTCTGACACTACGTGTTGACACTGTATGTTGTGACACTAAGTGTTGACGCTGCATGTTCTGACACTATGTGTTGCCACTGTATGCTCTGTCACTGTATGTTCTGACACTATGTGCTGACACTATGTGTTGACACTGTATGTTCTGACACCATGTGTTGACACTGTGTGTTCTGTCACTGTATGTTCAGACACTATATATTGAGACTGTGTGTTGACACTGTATGTCCTGACATTATGTGTTGGCATTGGATGTTGACACTGTATTTTCTGTCACTGTATGTTCTGACACTATGTGTTGATACTGTTTGTTGACACTATGTTCTGACACTATGTGTTGACAATGTATGTTCTGACACTGTATGTGCTGGCACTATGTGTTGACTCTGTATGTTCTGACACTGTGTGTTGACTCTGTATGTTCTGACACTGTGTGTTGACACTGTATGTTCTGACACTGTGTGCTGACACTGTATGTTCTGACAATATGTGTTAACACTATATTCTGACACCTTATGTTCTGACACTGTATGTTCTGACTTTTGTGTTCTGGCAATATGTGTTGACACTGTATGTTCTGACACTGTATGTTCTGGCACTGTATGTTCTGACACTATGTTCTGACACTGTATGTTCTGACACTAAGTATTGACACTATATGTTCTGACACTATGTGTTGACACTGCATATTCTGACATTGTATGTTCTGACAATATGTGTTGACACTGTATATTCTGACACTATGTTCTGACACTGTATGTTCTGACACTATGTGTTGACACTGTATGTTCTGACACTGTATGTTCTCACAATATGTGTTGACACTGTATGTTCTGACACTGTATGTTCTGACAACATGCGTTGACACTGTATGTTCTGACAATATGCGTTGACACTGTATGTTCTGACACTGTATGTTCTGTCACTGTATGTTCTGACAATATTGTGTTGACACTGTATGTTCTGACAGTGTATGTTCTAACACTGTGTGTTGACACTATGTTCTGACACTGTGTTGACGCTATATGTTCTGTCACTGTATGTTCTGACAATATGTGTTGACACTGTATCTTCTGACACTGTATGTTCTGGCAATATGTGTTGACACTGTATGTTCCGACACTGTGTGTTGACACTGTATGTTCTAACACTGTGTGTTGACACTGTATGTTCTAACACTGTGTGTTGACACTGTATGTTCTAACACTGTGTTGACACTGTATGTTCTAACACTGTGTGTTGACACTGTATGATCCAACACTGTGTTTTGACAATGTATGATCTAACACTGTGTGTTGACACTGTATGATCTAACACTGTGTGTTGACACTGTATGTACTGACACTGTATGTTCTGACACTATGTGTTGACACTGTATGTTCCGACGCTATGAGTTGACACTGTATGTTTTGACACTATGTGTTGTCACTGTACATTCTGACACTGTATGTTTTGACACTATGTGTTGACACTGTATGTTCTGACGCTATGAGTTGACACTGTATGTTTTGACACTATGTGTTGACACTGTATGTTCTGTCACTGTATGTTCTGACACTATATGTTGAGACTGTGTTGACACTGTATGTTCTGACACTGTGTGCTGACACTGCATGTGCTGACACTATGTGTTGTCACTGTATGTTCTGACACTATGTGTTGACACTGTATGTTCTGACACTGTGTCTTGACACTGTATGTTCTGACACTACGTGTTGACACGGTATGTTCTGACACTGCATCTTCTGACATTTTGTGTTCTGACACTATGCGTTGACACTATATGTGCTTACACTGTGTGTTGTGGCACTGTGTGTTCTGACACAATGTGCTGACACTGTATGTTCTGACACTGTATGTTCAGACACTATGTGTTGACACTGTATGTTCTGATACTATGTTTTGACACTCTATGTTCTGACACTGCGTGTTGACACGGTATGTTCTGACACTGGATGTTGACACTGTATGTTCTGGCACTGTATGTTTTGACACTGTGTGTTAACACTGTACGTTCTGACACTATGCGTTGACATTGCATGCTGTGACACTATGCGTTGACACTGTATGTACTGACACTATGTGTTGACACAGTATATTGCCACACTATGTGTTGACACTGAATGTCCTGACACTATATGTTTTGACACTGTGTGTTGACACTGTATGTTCTGACACTGTTTACCTGCAGAGAGTTCCGGGGGTCAACGCCCCCGCGGCCCGTTCTGTGACCAGGCCTCCTGGTGGATCAGAGCCTGATCAACCAGGCTGTTGCTGCTGGCTGCACGCAAACTAACGTACGACCCACAGCCCGGCTGGTCAGGAACTGACTTTAGGTGCTTGTCCAGTGCCAGCTTGAAGACTGCCAGGGGTCTGTTGGTAATCCCCCTTATGTGTGCTGGGAGGCAGTTGAACAGTCTCGGGCCCCTGACACTTATTGTATGGTCTCTTAACGTGCTAGTGACACCCCTGCTTTTCATTGGGGGGATGGTGCATCGACTGCCAAGTCTTTTGCTTTCGTAGTGAGTGATTTTCGTGTGCAAGTTCGGTACTAGTTCCTCTAGGATTTTCCAGGTGTATATAATCATGTATCTCTCCCTCCTGCGTTCCAGGGAATACAGGTTTGGGAACCTCAAGCGCTCCCAGTAATTGAGGTGTTTTATCTCCGTTATGCGCGCCGTGAAAGTTCTCTGTACATTTTCTAGGTCGGCAATTTCACCTGCCTTGAAAGGTGCTGTTAGTGTGCAGCAATATTCCAGCCTAGATAGAACAAGTGACCTGAAGAGTGTCATCATGGGCTTGGCCTCCCTAGTTTTGAAGGTTCTCATTATCCATCCTGTCATTTTTCTAGCAGATGCGATTGATACAATGTTATGGTCCTTGAAGGTGAGATCCTCCGACATGATCACTCCCAGGTCTTTGACGTTGGTGTTTCGCTCTATTTTGTGGCCAGAATTTGTTTTGTACTCTGATGAAGATTTAATTTCCTCATGTTTACCATATCTGAGTAATTGAAATTTCTCATCGTTGTGTGTGATGACACTGTATGTTCTGACACCATGTGTTGACACTGTATATTCTGACACTGTATGTTCTGACACTGTATATTCTGACACTGTATATTCTGACACTGTATGTTCTGACAATGTATATTCTGACACTGTATGTTCTGACATTTTGCGTTCTGACACTATGTGTTGTCACTGTATGTTCTGATACTATGTGGTGACACTGTATGTTCTGACACTGTATATTCTGACACTGTATATTCTGACACTGTGTGTTGACACTGTATGTTCAGGCACTGTGTGTTGACACTGTATGTTCTGACACTGTGTGTTGACACTGTATGTTCTGGTACTGCATGTTCTGACACTGTATGTTCTGACACTGTGTGTTGACACTGTATGTTCTAACACTGTGTGTTGACACTGTATGTTCTGACACTGTGTGTTGACACTGTGTGTTGACACTGTATGTTCTAACACTGTGTTGACACTGTATGTTCTGACACTGTACGTTCTGACACTGTATATTCTGACACTGTATGTTCTGACACTGTGTGTTGACACTGTATGTTCTAACACTGTGTGTTGACACTGTATGTTCTAACACTGTGTGTTAACACTGTATGTTCTAACACTGTGTGTTGACACTGTATGTTCTAACACTGTGTGTTGACACTGTATGTTCTGACACTATGTGTTGGCACTGTATGTTCTTACACTGTGTTGACACTGTAATTTCTGACACTGTGTGTTGACACTGTATGTTCTAACACTGTGTGTTGACACTGTATGTTCTAACACTGTGTGTTAACACTGTATGTTCTAACACTGTGTGTTGACACTGTATGATCTAACACTGTGTGTTGACACTGTATGTTCTGACACTGTGTGTTGACACTGTATGTTCTAACACTGTGTGTTGACACTGTATGTTCTAACACTGTGTGTTGACACTGTATGTTCTAACACTGTGTGTTGACACTGTATGTTCTGACACTATGTGTTGGCACTGTATGTTCTGACACTGTGTTGACACTGTATGTTCTAACACTGTGTGTTGACACTGTATGTTCTGACACTATGTGTTGGCACTGTATGTTCTGACACTGTGTTGACACTATGTTCTAACACTGTGTGTTGACACTGTATGGTCTAACACTGTGTGTTGACACTGTATGGTCTAACACTGTGTGTTGACACTGTATGTTCTAACACTGTGTGCTGATACTGTATGTTCTAACACTGTGTGCTGACACTGTATGTTCTAACACTGTGTGTTGACACTGTATGTTCTAACACTGTGTGCTGACACTGTATGTTCTAACACTGTGTGCTGACACTGTATGTTCTAACACTGTGTGCTGACACTGTATGTTCTAACACTGTGTGTTGACACTGTATGGTCTAACACTGTGTGCTGACACTGTATGGTCTAACACTGTGTGTTGACACTGTGTGGTCTAACACTGTGTGTTGACACTGTATGGTCTAACACTGTGTGTTGACACTGTATGTTCTAACACTGTGTGCTGACACTGTATGTTCTGGTACTGCATGTTCTGACACTGTATGTTCTGACACTGTGTGTTGACACTGTATGTTCTAACACTGTGTGTTGACACTGTATGTTCTGACACTGTGTGTTGACACTGTGTGTTGACACTGTATGTTCTAACACTGTGTGTTGACACTGTATGTTCTGACACTGTATGTTCTGACACTGTATATTCTGACACTGTATGTTCTGACACTGTGTGTTGACACTGTATGTTCTAACACTGTGTGTTGACACTGTATGTTCTAACACTGTGTGTTGACACTGTATGTTCTAACACTGTGTGTTGACACTGTATGTTCTAACACTGTGTGTTGGCACTGTATGTTCTGACACTGTGTTGACACTATATGTTCTGACACTATGTGTTGGCACTGTATGTTCTAACACTGTGTTGACACTGTAATTTCTGACACTGTGTGTTGACACTGTATGTTCTAACACTGTGTGTTGACACTGTATGTTCTAACACTGTGTGTTGACACTGTATGTTCTAACACTGTGTGTTGACACTGTATGATCTAACACTGTGTGTTGACACTGTATGTTCTGACACTGTGTGTTGACACTATGTTCTAACACTGTGTGTTGACACTGTATGTTCTAACACTGTGTGTTGACACTGTATGTTCTAACACTGTGTGTTGACACTGTATGATCTAACACTGTGTGTTGACACTGTATGTTCTGACACTGTGTGTTGACACTGTATGTTCTAACACTGTGTGTTGACACTGTATGTTCTAACACTGTGTGTTGGCACTGTATGTTCTGACACTGTGTTGACACTGTATGTTCTGACACTATGTGTTGGCACTGTATGTTCTAACACTGTGTTGACACTGTAATTTCTGACACTGTGTGTTGACACTGTATGTTCTAACACTGTGTGTTGACACTGTATGTTCTAACACTGTGTGTTGACACTGTATGTTCTAACACTGTGTGTTGACACTGTATGATCTAACACTGTGTGTTGACACTGTATGTTCTGACACTGTGTGTTGACACTGTATGTTCTAACACTGTGTGTTGACACTGTATGTTCTAACACTGTGTGTTGACACTGTATGTTCTAACACTGTGTGTTGACATTGTATGTTCTGACACTATGTGTTGGCACTGTATGTTCTGACACTGTGTTGACACTGTATGTTCTAGCACTGTGTGTTGACACTGTATGTTCTGACACTATGTGTTGGCACTGTATGTTCTGACACTGTGTTGACACTATGTTCTAACACTGTGTGTTGACACTGTATGGTCTAACACTGTGTGTTGACACTGTATGTTCTAACACTGTGTGCTGACACTGTATGTTCTAACACTGTGTGTTGACACTGTATGGTCTAACATTTTTCCCTGAAGAAGACGACCAGGAGTATACAAGACGTAGAAGAAAAAACCACGGTATGGGTGGGGTTATAACTCATGGCAAGTGAGTTGCGCAAACTCCAGATCAGTGTGTAAACCACTAGGTCAGGTGGCTACTATAAGATTCATCCAACTAGATATATTTATTCACCAACAAAGTATATTTATTCTCTGCAACCACAAATGTAAATTTTTACAGATGAATCTCCCGCCGGCCGCATCCCACTCAGGCAAGGTCACTCACAATGAAAAAAAAGTTTTTCTCTTTATATTTAGTAATTTATACAGAACTGTTACTAGCCTCTTGCTCCCGGCATTTTAGTCACCTCTTTCTATACGCCTCCTTAGGAAGGAAAATTCTTATCCACTGTATATATATATATACATATATATATATATATATATATATATATATATATATATATATATATATATATATATATATATATATATATATATATATATATATATATATATTTATATATATAGCTGGACTGGGGACCCTCATCCTCAGAGAAGACAATAAACGTACCTCAGGGAAAACTCAAGGTTCTCCCCGGAGCTGTTTGAATATTTTCTTCTCCTACCACCCCCTATATATTTTTTATTCTATGTGAACATTTATTAATAAACAAAATACATTTACAGAAAAAAACATAAACATGAATACAATGGCACAATGTATCAAAGATCATGAATTTCCTCCAGCTCCTCCGAGGCTGGACGTGAGCCAAGTATGCAGCAAGCATTTCCCCTCTGGATGGCGACGCTGAGGCGCTGGAACATGAAAGTGGCTGCCCTTGGGTCCCTGGTGGTGTCGATGAGTCTGGAACCCAATTCTTTAAGGAAACGTGTGGCATTTTTTCCCCATGATCCCAAGGTCTCTGATCCCACTGGGACAAATTGATACTGTTGGCTAATGTCCCTGTACTTGCTGATCTTGTACTCCTCCCTGTCGCCCCACACTGTGATGGATATAGGTGTCAGCCAGTGTGGACACACAGGTATAGTCCCATGATAAGAGCTTGCCATTCTTCCAAGGATAGATGGTGATCCCGTCGGGGCGGTTTGCTGGGTTGTGGGTATTGTTTGCTGCAAGGGATCGTGGCTCCCTCTCGGCAGGGCATCCAGCTGTAGCAAGGGTTCTCTTAATGATGTCGTTGACCTCATTGTGTCTTGCATGCCAGCCCTTGGTTTTGGAACAGTTAAGACCATGTAGACCGTATTGGTCTGCTTGCACTTCGCCGCAAATACACATATATTCTGTGTGAATTGGGGCAGCAAGGCGCAGAGCCACTGCAATACGGAGGGTCTTAGGGTCGAGTCGCGTTCCCATTGCCGATATGGGAACTGTTTGGAGAAAGTCCCCGGAGTGATGTGCACTCACAGCCTGGAGACGGGCAATCTCCCTATCTGATGTTGCAGCCCTGAGAATGTTGGCAAGCACCTTTTCAGCAATTGGGCCATCCCAGCTTGACTGTTTGTGAGCCAGTGCTGCACTAGGGTTTGGTGCTGGAGCAGCAAGAGTCTCCCATTCGGTGATGGCACTGGCATAGCTAGGGTCTTCTATTCCTGCTGAGTCACTGAGGGTGTCAGGAAGAATTTGTCTTATCAACTCGTTTGATGCAATGGAAGAGGACAGGAAAGCTGGTAGAGCAATCTGGGAGGATCTGCGTACTCCTAGCCCTCCAAGCCTGACCGGAAGTGAGGCTTGCAACCACTGTCCATCATCAAGGGAAAGATTCAATACACTCTCTAGCATGGCCTTCAGGAGAGAGTCATATTCTTTGAGTTTTGGACTGCTGAAGGCTGGGGAGCATCTCAGAAAATAGGTAAGTTTTGGGATTGACAGGCACCTGGTGAGTAGGTAGAAGGCATCGTGTGTGTCAATGTCTTTCATCCTGCTTTCCATCATCCGGAGATCTGAGACTTTTTTTCCTAGGATCAGTTCGATGGCATTGGACCCAAGAGGAGCACCGAGGAGAGTGCTATTGGCTGGATCAATGGCTCGTGCTCCTGGTAAAACGGCACTAATATTCTGGATCATCTGTTGATTGGTAGAAACTATTTCACATTTGGTGAGGTTTAAAGAAAGGCCCAGGCTTTCTCCCATGTCTTTAATTTTACTGATGTCCTCTAGGAGAGATTCTGTTGTGCCAGCCAGGGTACCGTCGTCCAGGAACAAGATATTGAGCTCGCTGGAGAGTGCCTCCGTGACTTCCTTGATGACCAAACAAAATAGAAAGGGGGCGAGAGGGTCCCCCTGTTGCACGCCCTCACACGAGTCAATTTCATGGTCCCCAAACAATAGTTTGGAAGTCACACTGTAGCACGATTCTATGAAGGGATAAAGGGAAGGGAAGTTTCTATAAACTGCTTGGAGAGCAGCATCCCTTCTGACTGAGTTGAAAGCATTGGAAAAGTCCAATTTGACCAAGGCTTTTTCATAGGACATGTTTTTGATATATACTCGTGCTGCATGGGCAGCTGCTTCACAGCCCTGTTGAACGCCGAAACCGAGCTGAGTTGGTTTCAGCATTGCAGCAGCCTCTTGACTCACCCTTCTTACTGCAGCCTTGGCGACTAGGCTAGGGTGTTACCCACTGCAATGGGCCTGATTCCGCCATCCTTTTTCCGGAGGGCACACAATGAGGCACCAAAGAAAAAGGGTCTGATGGCCTCTGGGACACCGCCAGCCAGGCACAGGTTGGAAAATTTGGTGAGTTCAGACAGCAGCCTCTCTGAAACCTCACCAAGTGCTGGATTGAGTATTTGTTTTAAGTGTTGAGGCCTTAAACCGGTGAAACCTCCTGCTGAACCCTGTGGAAATGACATAGCAGCTTTATACACATCAGCAACCTGTAAGGTTAGATGTTCTACGCCTGCTGCAATGTCAGGGAGGTCAATGTTGGTACTGGGAGCCCTGGGTGGATGTTTGTCCTTCAGAGCTTGCGCCGTCCTGACGTCCTTGGGAGCGATGGTATCCTCACTGGTTATAAGTCTCAGAGCTCCAATAGTATTACCCTCTTCTATTTTTTTGCTAATTTGGGCTCTGATTTTTGAGGTGTCGGGTGTCCTGTTGTTGGCATTTGCCCGGCGGGTGTTTGTCGCCCTAGGGGGGAGACGGACGAGGTTGTCATCCCTTGGGAATGCATTTATTACCCTAATAACATGTGTTGCTAGTGACTTGTCCCTCCTTGGTGGGACAGCCAAACAGGCATTGCCAAAAAGCAGCAAGTTGTGCCAGGATCTGTTGTTTGAAGGAGCATCGTTGACTTTCTTCAGAAGGTCAGTGAATTTGCTAGCAGCTTGAGGGCAAGCTGCTTTGGGGATGTGTGTCAGAGTCCTGGTGGATGTTAATTTGATTGCAGATTTGAGGTCCTTTGTAGAGGTGAAGTCACGGTAGCTGTCAGCCCTGTCTGCTGGGGGAGGCTGTTGGTTGTTCTCATTTGGAGCTCTCCTGGAGCCTAGACATCCATTGTGTGCACGGATGTTGCCAGATGTGGGATTGAGTGCACGTTCCCTGTGGCACACCCGGCAGATGCCTCGTGAACGACAGCTTTGGCTCTGTCGTGAAGATTCCTGGGAACCCGCGACTACTTGTGACATTGCTGATATCGTTGGGGTGGGAGGGCGCCAGCTGTGGGGTGATGGGTGAAGGGCAGCATGGATGCATGGGGGATGATATATATATATATATATATATATATATATATATATATATATATATATATATATATATATATATATATATATATATATATATATATATTTCCACCACGGGGGGTGGAAATCTTCAGATAATGTACTTTCATATATCCCAGTCCGTCATCAAGAGCTATGGAATATTGCAAGAGTAGCAATAGAAGAAATGAGGAGATTTTTCTCAGAATAGGCAACAAGGAGCGGTTGGCCTGTAAGTCAAAGAGTCGCTCATTTGCAAGGATATACTGAACACCACAATTAATGCAGTTGAAGTTCTAACAATAAAAATTGAGAATCAAAACTTAGTCATTGTGCAACTTCTCAACATTTCAAGGAACAGCTATCAAAATTTGACTTCTGTCTGGAAAACCTTCCAGGCCCATCCCCAGACATCTTGCTGCTTGGTGACTTCAATCTTAGACATACAAAATGGAAGAATGTAGCAAATAATGTTGTAGCAGAAACAATCCTTGGAGGCAGCGCAGATGAAAGGTCACACACACATTAGCTACTGAATTTCTGCTAAATAAACACATCCTAAGTCAGCAGATAGTGGAGCCAACAAGACTGGAGAACACACTTGACCTTCACAAATAATGAGGACCTGGTAAGAAATATCAAAAACAACTAATTATTATCACAATCTAATCGAAGTCCAGACTTACATGCACAGAGTCCTGATCAACAAAATGCATACAGCTATGAGGGTACCTTCACCAGATTCAACTTCAACAACAAGAACATCAACTGTGACCAGGTAAACTATGTCCTAAATGAAACATGTTGGGAAGATATCTTAAATAACATCTACCCTAGCCAATACCTTGAAATTAGCGAAATTGAAAGAAATTTGAAATATTTCTTTTCATATGTCAAAAACAAGGCAAAAACTACATCTAGTATAAGGTCCCTGTTCATACAAGATGGAGCCTACACAGATGACAACAAGAAATGAGTGAGATACTGAAATCTCGGTGTGACTCTGTGTTCACCGAGCCATTAATCAGTCTAAAGGTAGACAATTCAAATATTTTTTTTCATGAATGAGCTTCAAAACCCTGTCAATGTATGCCAAATTTCTGACATAACCTTAGATTTTGAGAAAGCCATTGAAAAAATACCCATGCACTCAAACCCAGGCCCAGGCTCGTGGAACTCTGTGTTCATTAAGAACTGCAAGAAACCCCTCTCACGGGCTCTATGCTATGGAGAAGGAGCATAGACACAGGTGAGATTCCAGTCTCTAAAAACAACGGATATAGCCCCACTCCATAAAGGTGGTAGTAAAGCAATAGCTATGAACTATGGACCAATAGTTTTAACGTCTCACATCATGAAAATCTCTGAAAGACTTTTAAGAAGCAGGACTGCAAACCACTTGGACTCCCATCAATTGCATAATCCAGGGCAACAAGGGTTCAGAGCTGGTCACTCCTGCCTCCTGCAACTACTGGATCACTTTGATACGGTCTTGGATGCACTGGAAAACCAACAGAATACAGCTGTAGTATACACAGATTTTGCAAAAGCCTTTGACAAGTGCGATCATGAGGTAATAGCACACAAAATGCGTGATGAAGGAATGACTGGCAAAGTAGGCAGATGGATCTTTAACTTTCAAACGAATAGAACACAAAAAATAGTGGTCAACAGAGTTAAATCGGAAGCTGCTATAGTGAAGAGCTCTGCTCCATGAGGCACAGCACATCAGACATAGATAGAGAAGTAAACCATAGCACCATATCATGCTTTGCAGACTATACTAGGATCAGCATGAGTGTGTCATTCACTGAGGATTCGGCAACTCTCCAAGAAGATATAAATCAAGTTTTCCAATGGGCAACAGAGAACAATATGATGTTCAATGAAGACAAATTCCAATTACTCCGTTATGGGAAACTGGAGGAAATCATAGTCAAAACTGAGTATACTACAAACTCTAATCACACAATAGAGCGGAAAGGTAATGTGAAGGACCTGGGAGTGGTAATGTCTGAGGATCTCACCTTCAAGGACCACAACAATGCCACTATCAAATCTGCAAGGAAAATGATAGGATTGATAACGAGAACATTCAAGACAAGAGATGCCAAGGCATTGATGATCCATTTTAAATCACTTGTTCTCTCTAGGCTGGAAAACTGCTATACATTAACATCTCCGTTCAAGGCAGGTGAAATTGCAGATCTAGAGAATGTACCGAAAAACTTTACTGCACATATAAGTTCCATCAAACATAATAACTACTGGGAACGCTTGGAAGTGCTTGACTTGTACTCACTTGAGCACAGGCGAGAGATACATCATAGTCTACACCTGGGAGATCCTGGAGGGACTGGTCCTTAATCAGCACACAGAAATCTCTCCCTACGAAAGCAAAAGGCTTGGTAGGCGATAAAACATACCCCAATGAAAAGTAAGAGCGTCATTAATATACTAAGAGAAGACACAACAAGTGTCCGGGGCTCAAGACGGTTCAACAGCCTTCCACCACCAATGGACCCCTGGTTGTCTTCAAGAGGGAGCTGGACAGATAACTAAAGTCAGTACCGGATCAGCCGGGCTGTGGTTCGTACGTTGGACTACGTGCGGCCAAAAGCAACAGCCTTGTTGATTAGCTCCTGATCCATCGGGAAACCTGGTCATGGACCGAGCCGCGGGGGCGTTGATCCCCGGAATACCCTCCAAGCAGGTAGGGTAGCATGGGTGACACCAGCCACAGCTTCTCTCAGAGTATGAAAGGCACTAGCCATTTTGACTCCCACTCACACATCCTCCACACCCATTCCCACATGGGACAGGGTAGACGAGTACCTCCAAGTTTACAGAAAGTGCGAAAAAGAAAAAAAACATAGATATGATGTAGGGCGAAATGACAGTAGTTTGTTGGATTATGTATTGGTAGATAAAAGACTGTTGAGTAGACTTCAAGATGTACATGTTTATAGAGGGGCCACAGATATATCAGATCACTTTCTAGTTGTAGCTACACTGAGAGTAAAAGGTAGATGGGATACAAGGAGAATAGAAGCATCAGGGAAGAGAGAGGTGAAGGTTTATAAACTAAAAGAGGAGGCAGTTAGGGTAAGATATAAACAGCTATTGGAGGATAGATGGGCTAATGAGAGCATAGGCAATGGGGTCGAAGAGGTATGGGGTAGGTTTAAAAATGTAGTGTTAGAGTGTTCAGCAGAAGTTTGTGGTTACAGGAAAGTGGGTGCGGGAGGGAAGAGGAGCGATTGGTGGAATGATGATGTAAAGAGAGTAGTAAGGGAGAAAAAGTTAGCATATGAGAAGTTTTTACAAAGTAGAAGTGATGCAAGGAGGGAAGAGTATATGGAGAAAAAGAGAGAGGTTAAGAGAGTGGTGAAGCAATGTAAAAAGAGAGCAAATGAGAGAGTGGGTGAGATGTTATCAACAAATTTTGTTGAAAATAAGAAAAAGTTTTGGAGTGAGATTAACAAGTTAAGAAAGCCTAGAGAACAAATGGATTTGTCAGTTAAAAATAAGAGAGGAGAGTTATTAAATGGAGAGTTAGAGGTATTGGGAAGATGGAGGGAATATTTTGAGGAATTGTTAAATGTTGATGAAGATAGGGAAGCTGTGATTTCGTGTATACGGCAAGGAGGAATAACATCTTGTAGGAGTGAGGAAGAGCCAGTTGTGAGTGTGGGGGAAGTTCGTGAGGCAGTAGGTAAAATGAAAGGGGGTAAGGCAGCCGGGATTGATGGGATAAAGATAGAAATGTTAAAAGCAGGTGGGGATATAGTTTTGGAGTGGTTGGTGCAATTATTTAATAAATGTATGGAAGAGGGTAAGGTACCTAGGGATTGGCAGAGAGCATGCATAGTTCCTTTGTATAAAGGCAAAGGGGATAAAAGAGAGTGCAAAAATTATAGGAGGATAAGTCTGTTGAGTATACCTGGTAAAGTGTATGGTAGAGTTATAATTGAAAGAATTAAGAGTAAGACGGAGAATAGGATAGCAGATGAACAAGGAGGGGGTAGGGGGGGTGTGAACCAGGTGTTTACAGTGAAACATATAAGTGAACAGTATTTAGATAAGGCTAAAGAGGTCTTTGTGGCATTTATGGATTTGGAAAAGGCGTATGACAGGGTGGATAGGGGGGCAATGTGGCAGATGTTGCAAGTGTATGGTGTAGGAGGTAGGTTACTGAAAGCAGTGAAGAGTTTTTACGAGGATAGTGAGGCTCAAGTTAGAGTGTGTAGGAAAGAGGGAAATTTTTTCCCAGTAAAAGTAGGCCTTAGACAAGGATGTGTGATGTCACCGTGGTTGTTTAATATATTTATAGATGGGGTTGTAAGAGAAGTAAATGCGAGGGTCTTGGCAAGAGGCGTGGAGTTAAAAGATAAAGAATCACACACAAAGTGGGAGTTGTCACAGCTGCTCTTTGCTGATGACACTGTGCTCTTGGGAGATTCTGAAGAGAAGTTGCAGAGATTGGTGGATGAATTTGGTAGGGTGTGCAAAAGAAGAAAATTAAAGGTGAATACAGGAAAGAGTAAGGTTATGAGGATAACAAAAAGATTAGGTGATGAAAGATTGAATATCAGATTGGAGGGAGAGAGTATGGAGGAGGTGAACGTATTCAGATATTTGGGAGTGGACGTGTCAGCGGATGGGTCTATGAAAGATGAGGTGAATCATAGAATTGATGAGGGAAAAAGAGTGAGTGGTGCACTTAGGAGTCTGTGGAGACAAAGAACTTTGTCCTTGGAGGCAAAGAGGGGAATGTATGAGAGTATAGTTTTACCAACGCTCTCATATGGGTGTGAAGCATGGGTGATGAATGTTGCAGCGAGGAGAAGGCTGGAGGCAGTGGAGATGTCATGTCTGAGGGCAATGTGTGGTGTGAATATAATGCAGAGAATTCGTAGTTTGGAAGTTAGGAGGAGGTGCGGGATTACCAAAACTGTTGTCCAGAGGTCTGAGGAAGGGTTGTTGAGGTGGTTCGGACATGTAGAGAGAATGGAGCGAAACAGAATGACTTCAAGAGTGTATCAGTCTGTAGTGGAAGGAAGGCGGGGTAGGGGTCGGCCTAGGAAAGGTTGGAGGGAGGGGGTAAAGGAGGTTTTGTGTGCGAGGGGCTTGGACTTCCAGTAGGCATGCGTGAGCGTGTTTGATAGGACTGAATGGAGACAAATGGTTTTTAATACTTGACGTGCTGTTGGAGTGTGAGCAAAGTAACATTTATGAAGGGATTCAGGGAAACCGGCAGGCCAGACTTGAGTCCTGGAGATGGGAAGTACAGTGCCCGCACTCTGAAGGAGGGGTGTTAATGTTGCAGTTTAAAAACTGTAGTGTAAAGCACCCTTCTGGCAAGACAGTGATGGAGTGAATGATGGGTAAAGTTTTTCTTTTTCGGGCCACCCTGCCTTGGTGGGAATCGGCCAGTGTGATAATAATATATGATAATAAATAATAGCCAGCTCTATACTTCTTCTAATCGTTGCCAACAAGTCATGTTACATACGAGATTATGGTGCAGTAGTGGATAATAACATGTACAGCATGATGCTATTATGTGTAAACCTTCTAATTAATAAAAGAACCAAATGCACTCATTTGTCAGTTTAAAATACTGTATGTCACGGGAGGTTCGAAAATGTTCTAGGAAATACTTAGAAGAATCTCATCATATATTCCTAAATACTGACTACCAATATCCTCAGTATCGATTATTATGCCAGTATTATTTATGAATCTTCTATAATATTCTGATTATTTTTTAAAATATAATAACTACACAAATCATGAATTTACGGATATCCTTTAACACCTTTATCCCCACTAGCAGCCTAACACAGTAATCTATTAAGCTAATTGCAGTCACTATATTGTAGTCAACTATGTGTACCTTCAAACAGCTGTACCTACATGAGTTTAGGACCCGAATAGAAATAAGTCACTTAGTATGAACTTTTTGGGTTATCCTAGGTAATATATACATGTATTGCTATGTATTATAATTTATGTAACTATATTTATGTGTACCTATACTTTAATAAACTTACTTACTACTAATGGTTATATATTGTATCGATCATATTGCAATCACTTATTGCAACCACTGAAGCTTGAGTACCTGTAAACGTATACGTTTTTGCAGTTGTAGTTAACCGGGTTATATATTATACCGACGTTCCCGACGGACATAACGTGATGTTCGGTGCAGAGAACAGTGGTCTAACCTCAACAGAACCTAATGAGACTCCACTAAATAGCTATTGAGTATGTACAACCCATAATCTGAGTTATATACTGCATTCTTATCATGTTTCCAGAGCGAGGATTCAGTTATGTTTCTTTCCACGAGGGAACTCTTATGTACAGTGATCTGGGCAGTAGCCTACCCAGGTGGGTGACTGCAAGAATTGACATGGTTAAAGATATTCAATTCCTGGCTCGTCCTGACTGAGTACTGGTGTTGGGCTAATCTGGTTTCCAGAAGTTTACCCGTTTAACCAATATATGAGAGAGGGCAAAGAGTGCATAGGTCCTTGTAAACACAACAAACATTATTAGACAGTGTGTTTTTAATCAACCTCTTTCACTCTCCCAGTGTTTCTGAAGGCAAGGTTCATGTTGAATTTTATAGTGCCTCACACAAGCTGACCAAATTCTCATTGTAGGATAAAACCAGTACACTTTTCCTGGCAAGCATTTCATTAGGCTCAGTCTTGTAGAAAGTCTTCCTAGTTGACAAAATGGCCTTCTCAACAAAATCCCTGGGATATCTCAGTTTTGAGGCTATGTTAAATATTTTACTGATACTGAGGATATCGGTACGCAGAATTTAAGACTATATGATGAGATTCTTCTGGGTATTTCTGGAACATTCAAGAACCTCCCATGAGGTACGATATTTTAAGCTGACAAATGAACACACTCGGTTCTTTCATTAATTAGAAGACTTACACATAACAGCATCATATTGTATGTGTATTATCCACTATTGTAATATAATCTCTTACTTTACACAACTTGTTCGCAGCTGGCTATTAAGTTTCCTATTTTTTCTGTTTTCCGCTTTCTGTAAACTTGGAGGCCCTCGTCTACCTTGCTCCATGTGGGGGGTAGTCGTGGAGGGTGTATGGGTGGGAGTCAACAAACCAGTGCCTCTCATACTCCGGCAGAAGCTTTGGCTGGTGTCAGCCACGCTATCCTAGTCTGAGTAAACTTCCCTTCACACACAAATACACACACACACACACACACACACACACACACACACACACACACACACACACACACACACACACACACACAGTGTCACTGACATGTATAGTATGCAAAATCATGGAGAAGATTATCAGGAGAAGAGTGGTGGAACACCTAGAAAGGAATGATATCATCAACAGCAGCCAACATGGTTTCAGGGACGGGAAATCCTGTGTCACAAACCTACTGGAGTTTTATGACATGGTGACAGCAGTAAGACAAGAGAGAGAGGGGTGGGTGGATTACATATTCTTGGACTGCAAGAAGGCGTTTGACACAGTTCCACACAAGAGATTGGTGCAAAAACTGGAGGACCAAGCAGGGATAACAAGGAAGGCACTACAATGGATCAGGGAATACTTGTCAGGAAGACAGCAGACAGAAACAGCACTGGTCCTAGGACCAGTGCTGTTTCTGGTATTTGTGAACGACATGACGGAAGGAATAGACTCTGAGGTGTCACTATTTGCAGATGACGTGAAGTTGATGAGAAGAATTCACTCGATCGAAGACCAGGCAGAACTACAAAGGGATCTGGACAGGCTGCAGACCTGGTCCAGCAATTGGCTCCTGGAGTTCAATCCCACCAAGTGCAAAGTCATGAAGATTGGGGAAGGGCAAAGAAGACCGCAGACGGAGTACAGTCTAGGGGGCCAGAGACTACAAACCTCACTCAAAGAAAAAGATCTTGGGGTGAGTTTAACACCAGGCACATCTCCTGAAGCGCACATCAACCAAATAACTGCTGCAGCATATGGGCGCCTAGCAAACCTCAGAACAGCATTCCGACATCTTAATAAGGAATCGTTCAGGACCCTGTACACCGTGTACGTTAGGCCCATATCGGAGTATGCGGCACCAGTTTGGAACCCACACCTAGCCAAGCACGTAAAGAAACTAGAGATAGTGCAAAGGTTTACAACAAGACTAGTCCCAGAGCTAAGAGGTATGTCCTACGAGGAGAGGTTAAGGGAAATCAACCTGACGACACTGGAGGACAGGAGAGATAGGGATGACATGATAACGACATACAAAATACTGAGAGGAATTGACAAGGTGGACAAAGACAGGATGTTCCAGAGATTGGACACAGTAACAAGGGGACACAGTTGGAAGTTGAAGACACAGATGAATCACAGGGATGTTAGGATGTATTTCTTCAGCCACAGAGTAGTCAGTAAGTGGAATAGTTTGGGAAGCGATGTAGTGGAGACAGGATCCATACATAGCTTTAAGCAGAGGTATGATAAAGCTCACGGTTCAGGGAGAGTGACCTAGTAGCGATCAGTGAAGAGGCGGGGCCAGGAGCTCGGACTCGACCCCCGCAACCTCAACTAGGTGAGTACAACTAGGTTAGTACACACACACACACACACACACACACACACACACACACACACTCACACACACATACATATATATATATATATATATATATATATATATATATATATATATATATATATATATATATATATATATATATGTATATATAATATATATTCTCTCAACACACCGGCCGTATCCCACCGAGGCGGGGTGGCCCAAAAGGAAAAATGAAAGTTTCTCCTTTTACATTTAGTAATATATACAGGAGGAGGGGTTACTAGCCCCTTGCTCCCGGCATTTTAGTCGCCTGTTACAACACGCATGGCTTACGGAGGAAGAATTCTGTTCCACTTCCCCATGGAGGTAAGAGGGAATAAACAAGAACAAGAACTAGAAAGAAAATAGAAGAAAGCCCAGAGGGGTGTGTGTATATATATGCTTGTACATGTATGTGTAGTGTGACCTAAGTGCAAGTAGTAGTAGCAAGACATACCTGAAATCCTGCGTGTTTATGAGACAGACAAAAGACACCAGCAATCCTACCATCATGTAAAACAATTACAGGCTTTCGTTGTACACTCACTTGGCAGGACGGTAGTACCTCCCTGGGCGGTTGCTGTTTATCAACCTACTACCTAGCTATAGTATATATATATATATATATATATATATATATATATATATATATATATATATATATATATATATATATATATATATATATATATATATATTTATATATATATAAATATATATATATATATATATATATATATATATATATATATATATATATAAATATATATATGTATATATATATATATATATATATATATATATATATATATATATATATATATATATATATATATATATATATATGTATGTATATACTAAATCATATACCAGACTGTGGCAGGCCAGGATTCGACCCTACGGCACGTTGTCCCGCCTCAGAAGGCCACACAACGTACATGTCACTTTATCATCTGAGCCATTGATCCTACAAATAACATGAGCCTAGCGAACTAGGCTTGTTTCATGTTACGAGGACACTCGTGGCAGATGTATGCTCAAGGATTAATTTCAGCCTCCATCCTTGAGAATGCATCTGCCACGAGTGTCCTTGCAACATGAAACAAGCCTAGTTCGCTAGGCTCAGGTTGTTTGTAGGATCGGTGGCTCAAATGGTAAGGTGACAGGTTCGTTGTGTGGCCTCTTGAGGCGGGACATTGTGTCGTGGGGTCGAATCCTGGCCTGCCGCAGTTTTGATAAATGATTCAAAACCACTTGTTTCGTGGTTTCATTGATATATAAATATCAATATATATCAGTTGACCCAGAAAAGAAGAAACACTTTCATCTTCAATAACTCCATCACTGTTTTGTCAGAGGGCTGCAGGTACTGCAGTTCAAAATTGCAAATATCCCCATCCCTCCTTCAGAGTGTAGGCATTATACTTCCCATGTCCAGGACTCAAATTTAATTTGCTATTTGTTTCAATTTAGTTTTTTCTTGTTAACACCAAATTCATTAATAACATTATTTAAAGCTGTTTACCAAGTGAAAAAAATAATAAATTATATTAGTGGTTTGCAGCGTATGTTCAAACGGAAAATAAAAAAAAACTTCCTGGATTTGCCCTTTGTGTGGATCCTCAAACTTGTAAACTGGTGAGGAAAGTTTTGATATGAGCTCTGCAGTGGTGCTGGTGTTGAGAACAACAATATTGTGGGGCGAGAGGATTTAAGTGTGTGTGCTAGTGGTTTCACCTTACCCTTGTTCTGAAGCAGCTGCTGGCCAGTGACCTTTTGGGTGCTTGTTACCCTGGCCAGTGACCTGTGGGTGCTTGTTACCCTGGCCAGTGACCTGTCGGTGCTTGCTACCCTGGCCAGTGACCTGTGGGTGCTTGTTACCCTCTCAGTCCTGATTCTTATCTTCTTTGTACACTCACCTAGTTGTGTTTGTGCGCTCTCCTAGTTGTGTTTGTGCACTCACCTAGTTGTGTTTGTGCACCCTCCTAGTTTTGTTTGTGCACTCTACTAGATGTTTTAGTGCACTCCTAGCTATGTTGGTGCACTCTTCTAGATGTGTTTCCAGGGGCTGATTTATAGTTCCTGTTTCCTCCTCATAACTCCAGTTGGACTGTTATACTGATTCCTCTCCTCGAGAGGCCAATCGTACCTACTCTGGAAACTGTACATAGTGTTCACCGTTACCACCTCTAGCTCTAGTTCGTTCCACTTAGTTATTAATCTGAGACTGCCTGTCTCTTGGCTCGCTTTCCTCTCATCTCAAACAACTTCATCCTTTAATTTCTTCCGAGAATTTAGTATATTATGATCCTGTCACCTATGATCCTCCTCTCTTCTTATGTATTAGTAGGGGCTCATTACATCTCTCCTTATAGCGCGTTCCTTTCAGCTCCGGTATCAATTCATCAAGAGCTTTTCAATATCATCGAGGTTAAGGCTCCTGCACCACCTGGTCAGTTTGTGTTTCTCTCGATGTGCTCGCTGCGCTGCGTACTCCCAGATCTCTCTCAATTTACGTTATATACAGTACTTCAGCTTTTAGGCTCTGTTCGGTCTTCTCCTTCCCTATGCTTTTCTCATTGCTTAACACTTATCGTGATTAAATTTTACTATCAATTTTCTTGATTATGCTTGCGGTCAGTTCCTCGTCTTGGATCATCTCCCTCTCTACCTCCTATAACATCTTAATTTTTGTGCTTTATTCACATTGAACTCGATTGTCTATAGCAGGTACTATATGTTTATCAGGAACAACTGGAGCCCAATTACTATTCCTTGGGGAACTCCACTCATCCATATTACCGATAATGATACCTCATTTCTTATTACTACTCGACTGCCTTCTGTTCTTCAGGCTCTCTTGTGTCCTCTTGATTATCTTCCTCTTTATTCTTAGTTGCTCTTCCTATTCCATAATAGACTATGATGTATCATTGTTGCTGCTAGCTGTATGTTGATGTAGTCTACTTGTCCATGTCCCTCTTGCTTTATTTCTGCTGCTTGAATGTATTGCTACAGGATATTGACATGTAATGTTTTCCATCCTGAACCCATTAACTGTTTCTTACGTGCTCGTTTCCTCACCGGGATTCGCAGTTCTCCATTCAAATGTCTTGTGATAAAGTCTCTTATTGTCAGTATTATGGCCTTATTTATTCCTTCCAGCATCTGCATCACTGTTCTGTCATTCTGTTCTTACTCCTGTCTCGGTAGACTTCCGTTCAGAAACAGATTGTAAATTGCTGTTATTATTACTTTGAATCCGCTTGTCTCCATTGTCTCCAAACTTTTCTCTGCAGAGAGTATTCACTACTTAAAATTTCCATCAGATTTCTAAACAGTGGAGCCACCCTCCTCTTCTTCTCTCCTTCTCTCCTTCCTCTCTCTCTCTCTCTCTCTCTCTCTCTCTCTCTCTCTCTCTCTCTCTCTCTCTCTCTCTCTCTCTCTCTCTCTCTTTTTTTTTTACACAGGGTTTGACAAGGTTAAGGATCCCTAGCTTTATTGACAAGCTATTTACAGGTTAAGGATTCCTAACTTTATTGGCAAGCTAAGAGCTGTTACCTACATCAGCTCATTTGAAAGCATTTTTATTGTTATGAGGCATACAAGTAGGGAACAGGATGAAGTTGGAGCCATCTGTGGGCCAGCATTTTCATTTGATCAACTGACTTTATCTCGTTGACATCATTATGCTGTACGAATGTGTTCCATACTCGAGTCATCCTGGGTATGTATGATCTCAGATGGAGTGATGTTCTGGAGAAGGGTACAGCCAGAGTGAAGTTGCTGCTTTCTGCCCGTCTTGTGGCATAATAGCTTGTTTCACGCTGTCCTCGAAGTGGATCCAAGTGTGGTATTTTGACAATATTGGCCTTGTACATAACAGTATGGCCACCCACATCCCTCCTATGTTGAAGGCTCTGCTGAAATGACAGATCTATCCAAGATGGGTCCAGGCGAGAGATGAGACGTCTTGCTCTGTTCTCTACTCTGTCAAGCAGTCGCAGATGAGAGGGGGGGGCAGGCAAACCAAATAAGTGGAGCATACTCAAGGTGTGAGCGTACTTGTGCCTCGTACAGGATCTTGCAACCCCTACTGTCAAGCAGATGCGAGATACGGCGAAGTGCTGTAAGTTTCCTGGCTGCCTTGTTTGCAAGATTTACAACATGGTTCTTCATGGTTAGTTTGGAGTCAAATTTCACCCCAAGGATATCAACTTCTTCTCCAGGTGCCAACACTCTCCCATTCATCCTTACTACTGCACCAGCATTACCATCATGGCGCCTAGAGACGATCATCATTTGCGTTTTCTCAGGTGCAAATGTTACCTGCCATCTATTTCCCCAAGCTGATATAGCTCTCAGCTGGTGATTGATGTAGCTTAGAGCAGCTGGCATTTCTTCTTTTGGATAAGTGAATGTCAGTGTACAGTCGTCTGCATATGCATGTGATTCTGGGATGAGATGAAGAAGGTCGTTGAAGTAGACATTCCATAACAATGGACCCAGCACGCTTCCTTGTGGAGCACTTGCCCCAATAGGATGTCTTGCTGATTCCGTTCCATTGAGAACTACACTTAGAGATCTACCATGAAGGTAATTACTGAGGAGACATAGCGTAGAGCCTGCAATTCCCAGTGCTTGAAGTTTTGCTAAGAGGCCCTCGTGCCACACCCGGTCGAAAGCGCCAGCAATGTCCAGTGCTACCACACAGCTGACTTTGGATTCATCCAGTGACTGGTGCCACTTAGTGGAGAGGTTTAATAACAGATCAGCAGCAGAGTAACCTTTCCTGAAGCCATATTGACGATCACAAAGTAGTGAGTGATAGTCAAAAAACTCTGTCATTTGTCTTGAGATTATTGTCTCAAGGATCTTACCAGTGATTGACAGGAGTGACACTGGTCTGTAGTTGCTGATTTCTGCTCTGCTCTTCTTTTTGTGAACAGGGACTACATTTGCCTCTTTCCATAGAGAGGGCCATTTACACTGTACTAGGCAGTGCTGAAAGATGCGAGTTAGAGGTGCTGCTAGCTGGTCTGCACATCTTCTCAACAATCTTGGGCTCAACTTGTCTGGGCCCACAGCCTTTTCTTGGTCAAGCGATTTAAGAAGGAAGTGCACCTCCTCCTGCCTTATTGTCACCACTGACAGTTTTGACACAGTTCTTGCAGCTAGCCAAGGAGGGTTCCTTGCTGGATCAGGAACTTGCATTTTGGTAGCAAAGTGTTCGGCAAAGAGGTCCGCCTTCTCTTGACTACTAGTAGAGGTGGTCCCATCCTGTCGATTTAGAGGTGGAATAAGTTCATCAGGCAGATAACCTTGTCTGTCCTTGACCAGGGCCCACCAGGTTTTGGAACCTACCCTACCTGATGCTAGCTTTCTTTTAGTGTCCACCTCCCATTTAGCAATGGCCCACTTTTGAACATCACCCATATGCCTACAGGCTTGCATGTGCAAGTTCCTGTTATAGGTGGTAGGATGTCTCTTATACCTTCGCCATGCTTTATACTTAGCAGTAGCAGCCTCTCTACAACAAAAGCCAAACCAAGGCAGATCTGTAGGCTTCGTCACATATTGCCGGTGAGGAATGTGTTCTTGTTGTAGATTAAGGATGTGTCCAGTGAAGGCTTTCACTTGGTTGTCAACATCCCCTTGGAGAAGAGCATTCCAATCGGTGGTGGCGAGCTCAGAGCAAAGGGCTGGCCAGTTACCTCTTTCCCATAGCCAGGTTGTGCGTGTGGACTCCTCACCTCGTTCTGTTGGGATCTTAAGTGTCGTAAAAACAGCCTTGTGGTCAGACGATCCAACGTAGCCGAGGGGTTGACAAGTGACTATGCCTTCTGTCAGATCACTCACTACTGGGTCAAGGGAGGAGCCAGAGATATGAGTAGGGAAATCAACAAAGTTTCTCATGTCAAACACTGCAAGAAGGTCATCTAAGTCCCTCTGTATAAGGTGCTGGTTGAGGTCACCAACAATTATAATATGTTGACAGTTGTGTTGTAGCAGAAAGGAGTCCACATTTTCCATTAGGAAGTTGATGGGGTCTGCATGTTGCCACTGAGGCCTGTACATTGCACATGCTAGTACAGAGGTACTAGTGTTTATACAGAGCTTGAAGAACATCATTTCAAGATGTGTAGGGGTGGCAACATCAAAGTGCTGGGCATGAACACTTTTAGAGAAGCACACAGCAACACCTCCTCCTTGCCCTTGTCTGTCTCTTCTCATCCATGAGGTGTAGCCAGCAATTCTTGCAAAATTTTTTGGAGTCCTGTCATCCAAAAATGTTTCAACAACAGCTATCATGTCGGGACGTCGAGTGTTCACAAAACTATGTGTGAGCTCTCCAACATTAGTAATGAAACCTCTAATGTTGGCCGACAGGATGCTGATAGACTGGCTCCTCATGATGAAGTGGTCAGCTTGAGGTGGTGGGTGTGTAGGGAATGTAAGGTGCCTGCCCTTGAGAGAGGTAGGGTACTGAGGCAGCTGCAGGGATGTAGGTCTGTGGTCTTGTATAAGGCACAATCCCACCTGCTGGGCTGGGATAGGAGTAGCTAAGTGGGTGACGTGTGAGAGTGTTCACCAATTCAGAGATCCTGCTGGTTTGTTCTGAGAACAGGTCTCTAAACAGGTGGCCCTGTCTGTCAAGTTCCTTTTTCTTCCTACACTGGTCCTCCTGATGTCCTTTCTTGTAGCAGTAATTACACCTGGTATCTCGCAGGCAGTTGTTGGCAGTGTGCCCCTTCCGGTGACAGCGAGAGCACAGCCTAGGTGCCTGGGAGGGTGGACTAGGATTTGTTGCACCTCCTGTGTTTTGCAGATTTGTCCTCAGATTCTGCCGCCGGAACTGTGTTAGTGGAGGGTGAGACGGCTGTAGATGTCTTCCTCCTCCACGTTCTCTTCCGCGTCCTCTGCCCCGTCATCTACCAGTTCTGACAGATGTGTCCCTGCTGTTCGTACTTTGGCGCAGTAGGTGATCAGGTGCAGTGATAGTTCCCTGATCATTAACTGAACCAATCTCTGGTGGAGAAACTCCTGGCTCAGAACTTGCTGATGAAGCACTGCTACCAGATTCTGGAATAGTGTCGGCAGGTGTGCTGACAGGTGTAGGATCAGAGATGGTATGTGCACTGTCAAGTGGACTGGCAGTGGCTGAAGCAGAGATGTCAGGTGTAGGAGAATTAACAGATCCAAGGCTTCCCTCGTTGCTGGGAAGAGGATTTGTTCCCTCTGTGGTGGTCAGAGGAATTGTGTTAGAATTCCCGAAGGTAGTGTTTTGAGCTCTGTCAGTCTGTGGGACCTTAGCGATGACAGAATTCCACCAGTTGTTTACCCCTGAGTTAAGCTCAGTGTGGGACTTCCAGTCTTTGTCAATAGTGTCACCATCAGCTGAGCAGCTTACGTCACTTGATGCAGGCTTGCACTGGCCTTCTACAATAGCTTGTAGGTTATCTAATGATTTGAGGAGCTCATGAAGCGCTTCCCTGTGATGGATTATCTTAGCTGCAACTTTACAACACAGCCCAAGAGGGCAGTCTTGATCTTTGGACAGGAGTCCCTGAGGTAGGACTTCTGAACCTTCCTCCTGTAGCTCCAGGCTTGTATCCACATATACCACAGGATTATGGATATCCTTCAATTTTCTGAAATTTTCAACCTGGCTGCAACAAAATTCTTCTTCTGGAATGCAATCTGTGTGGCAGTAGTTGGAACAAGTAGGTTCCTTACATCTAAGAAGAATTTTGTCCCTTGTGGTATACCCACAAACACTGCAGTAACTACTGGGACAATAGCCAGATAGCGTAGATATTCTTGCTATTTTGCGGTGTGAAGTCATCCCAGAGGAGGCTTGTAGGTTTGCAATGAAGTTCACAGGAGAGAGAGGGTGGGTGGTGGTATCGTGGAGGGTGTCACTCACTCTCTCTCTCTCTCTCTCTCTCTCTCTCTCTCTCTCTCTCTCTCTCTCTCTCTCTCTCTCTCTCTCTCTCTTTCTTTCTTTCTCTCTCTGTCCCTCTCTCTCTCTACGCAGATTAATCCCTAAATAAAGAATAAAAATGCACAATACCGTGACTGGAACAATAGAAAAATACACAATACACAAATAAGCCTCAACATAGGAGAGACCCAAACGTCGGACCGAAACGTCGGACCGAAAAGTTGTCAAAAGTTTCTCTCTCCTATGTGCGGGTTATTTGTATTTACAATCTTCCAATAACAAGAAGATACCCAAGTTAATTACCAGAGCGACACAAACATACCCAGACCAATCCCAAAACATGCCCCAAAAACACACCATATCCAGACTAACAACAACAACAACAACAACAACAACAACAACAACAACAGCAACAGCAAGAACAACAAGAACAACAACAACAACAACAACAACAACAACAACAACAACAACAACAACAACAACAACAATAACAACAACAGCAACAACAACAACAACAACAACAACAACAACAACAACAACAGCAACAACAACAACAACAACAACAACAACAACAACAACAACAACAACAACAACAACAGCAACAACAACAACAACAACAGCAACATTAACAACAACAACAGCAACAACAACAACAACAATAACAACAACAACAACAACAACAACAACAACATGCCCCGACCGTAGCCAGGATGTATTGACAAAAAAAACAAAAATATTAGAAAAATAAGACCTAACACATTAAAATCCTTGAGAAGCTTAACCTAAACAAATGAACTTAGCTGAACTTAGTGTTTCATCAGGATTTAACATAATTAACACCAATGTTTAACAGCACTGTTTAACATAATTAACAGCAATATTTAAATTAATTAAGAGCAATGTTTAACATAATAGCAATGCTTAACACAGTTAACAGCAATGTTTCACATAATTACTAGCAATGTTTAGCATAATTAATAGCAATGCTTAACATAATTAACAACAACGTTTAATATAATTAACAGCAATGTTTAAGATATTTAACAGCAATGTTTAAGATATTTAACAGCAATATTTAAGATATTTAACAGCAATGTTTAAGATATTTAACAGCAATGTTTAAGATATTTAACAGCAATGTTTAAGATATTTAACAGCAATGCTCAAAATAGCAGCAGTGTTTAACATGATGTATTTCTGTGGGTGCAGTATTGCAGAGGTCCAGCACCTGGAGACGTAATGCACGTCATAATAACGTAGAGCGTTGCACAAGTTTGTAATGCAATTAATCATAAACGTTGTAGATCTGAAGGGAATCAGAAGAGGTGTTCCCAAGTCAATACACTGAGGATAATATCCCAATTTCTTCAATAAAAATGAGAAAGTTGGACATACGCAGCCCAAGTTTATTTCAAATCTTCCACTAAGAAACACC
The DNA here is from genome assembly GCF_038502225.1 of Cherax quadricarinatus. Classification (NCBI taxonomy): domain Eukaryota; kingdom Metazoa; phylum Arthropoda; class Malacostraca; order Decapoda; family Parastacidae; genus Cherax; species Cherax quadricarinatus. Next base: position 63,056,837 of record NC_091293.1, on the reverse strand, counting down.
AGTTGTGAAGATAGGATCAAGTGACATTCTCATGTTATCTCAGAAAGACCAGTATCCTGACCATACCACGGGCGGGATTGAACCCGCGGTGAGAGAGTCTCAAAACTCCAGACCGCGGGTTTAATCCCGCCCGTGGTATGGTTTGTTTGCAATCGTGTCGTTATGATTTCGTGAACCAGTATCCTATATTAGACCAACACATTACCTTCAAAGTCGCTCAAAAAATGCCTTGTCAAGCTCCCAACGTTGAAGTGTTGTAGCTAATTGGATTAAACATTCATAAATTATTGCAGTATAGCAGCATTATAGTCTTAAGTTTTTTTCATTAATAAGAAGAAAATCGTGACTTAGGCTAAAATCATACAAAACCATCTTGAAATAAGAATGACCTGCTATTAAGGTTTAATTAAATTTTATTTTAGTCCTGCAGAGATCTTGAGGGAATACAGATGTGACAGACAAATAAATGTACATTATGTAGATGAACATTAAAATGGTATAAAATACCGACAGATTGTTAGGTAAGACACATATGCAACAGTTAGGTATCTTTATTTCGAAACGTTTCGCCTACACAGTAGGCTTCTTCAGTCGAGTACAGAAAAGTTGATAGAAGCAGAAGATACTTGAAGACGATGTAATCAGTCCATCACCCTTAAAGTTTTGAGGTGATCAGTCCCTCAGTCTGGAGAAGAGCATTGTTCCGTTGTCACCTCAACTTCATATTGTTTCAGACAACGGAACAATGCTCTTCTCCAGACTGAGGGACTGACCACCTCAAAACTTTAAGGGTGATGGACTGATTACATCGTCTTCAAGTATCTTCTGCTTCTATCAACTTTTCTGTACTCGACTGAAGAAGCCTACTGTGTAGGCGAAACGTTTCGAAATAAAGATACCTACATTATGTAGATGTAACTTAGGATAACCCAGTTAAGAGCAGCATAGTCACTTATTACTGACCTGAAGATATATTCTCCAGTTATTTTACTGGGACCAATTTGATTAACAAAACTGGCAGGTTGAAGATTACACAACCTAAAATTCAAGAAGAATCTTCTTTTGAGGTAAACAATTCAGAACGAAAAGTTTGAAACTAACTAGAGGATGTATTTTCCAGTTATTGAACAGAATACAATCAAATTTTCACTTACACAGACATAAAATCGAAAGTGTTATATAACGCCTGTTGAATGAGAGACATTGAGATTAGATTAGAGCAAGGGAGAATAAGCCCAGTTCCTTGGAAGAAGAGCCCCTTACCAGCAAAATCCAGCTATATTATTCAAAATTTGAATAATATAGCTTGAATTTAACCCTGCCAAATGCAAAGTTATGAAGATCGGGGAAGGGCAAAGACGACCGCAGACACAGTATAGTCTAGGTGGCCAAAGACTGCAAACTTCACTCAAGGAAAAAGATCTTAGGGTTAGTATAATACCGAGCACATCTCCTGAGGCGCACATCAATCAGATAACTGCTGCAGCCTATGGGCGTCTGGCAAACCTAAGGACAGCGTTCCGATACCTCAGTAAGGAATCGTTCAAGACTCTGTACACCATTTACGTCAGGCTCATACTGGAGCACGCAGCACCAGTTTGAAATCCACACCTGGTCAAGCACGTCAAGAAATTGGAGAAAATGGAAAGGTTTGCAACAAGAATAGTCCCAGAGCTAAGGGATTGTCCTACGAAGAAAGGTTGAGGGAAATTGGCCTGACACCACTGGAGGACAGGAGGGTCAGAGGAGACATGATAACGACATATAAAATACTGCGTGGAATAGACAAGGTGGACAAAGACAGGATGTTCCAGAGATTGGACACAGAAACAAGAGGTCACTATTGAAAGTTGAAGACTCAGAAGAGTCAAAGAGATGTTAGGAAGTATTTCTTCAGTTATAGAGTTGTCAGGCAGTGGAATAGCCTAGAAAGTGACGTAGTGGAGGCAGGAACCATGCATAGTTTTAAGACGAGGTTTGATAAAGCTCATGGAGCAGGGAGAGAGAGGACCCAGTAGCAACCAGTGAAGAGGCGGGGCCAGGAGCTAAGACTCGACCCCTGTATTACAACCCAGGAGTCCAAATGGCCTGTTATTCTGGGTGTAAAGGGAGCAAAATAAACACAGCAGAAAACTTTTGACTTATATTATCCTTCACCAATTTAGAACAGAAGTATATACACTATGTACAGTGATAGGTATTAGTGCACTCCACGGTAAGCAAGGCAGAATAGAAGCCACAAGAGAGCAGACCGTGCTTCAACCAGCTCTAGAATGGGAATGACAAGGGCAGACAGGAGAGCGGTACCCACATAACCTCTGCGATTGCCAAAACCATCTTCTTATTGGCTGGAACCTGGTCACTAGTTGAACGACGGGGCCCCATCATCAACTCTCAGTAACCTGGTTCGCTGGTTGGGGGAGATAGCCTGTAAATGAGGGTGTGTACATGCGCCGAATAAAGGTTACGTACTCTTTGCATGCCACACCCTGTAACAACAAATAGGTGAGTACATGCACACACACACACACACACACACACACACACACACACACACACACACACACACACACACACACACACACACACACACACACACACACACACACACACAATTAACAATGCTAAACTTCTAAGCTTTCTAAAATTATCACATGGAAACTAATTTCGAAAATGGTCAATATAAAATTGAAAATAAATATTCAGTATTGATCTCTGGCCACAAAATTTTAAATGCAAAACAATCCCTAACATTTCTATCTCTCTGAAACTAAGTTATAGCTATGATATGTCACAGCTATAACTTATGAGGGAAAAATAAACACTAGAAGGAAGACTCTATAATGTGCTGGTCAGTCACTATAATAAACATGCTGCATGAACATGGTTTAATAAACATGCTGCATGAACATGGTTTAATAAACATGCTGCATAAACATGGTTTAATAAACATGCTGCACAAACATGGCTTAATAAACATGCTGCATAAACATGGTTTAATAAACATGCTGCATGAACATGGTTTAATAAACATGCTGCATAAACATGGTTTAATAAACATACTGCATGAACATGGTTTAATAAACATGCTGCATAAACAAGGTTTAATAAACATGCTGCATGAACATGGTTTAATAAACATGCTGCATAAACATGGTTTAATAAACATGCTGCATAAACATGGTTTAATAAACATGCTGCATAAACATGGTTTAATAAACATGCTGCATAAACATGGTTTAATAAACATGCTGCATAAACATGGTTTAATAAACATGCTGCATAAACATGGTTTAATAAACATGCTGCATGAACATGGTTTAATAAACATGCTGCATAAACATGGTTTAATAAACATGCTGCATAAACATGGTTTAATAAACCACATGGAAAATGAAGATAAAATGGAGAAGGTTCAGACATATGTGACAATGTTACGTCATTCACTACAATAATAAGATAAAGATTTATGTCTTTGTAAAGGTTATACTAATGTGTAATTACAGTTTTTGGTTGCTAAGTACGTAGAAAAACACTATCATGTCGGGGCATTTTGGGCGGACGAAGACTGTTTTTATTTAAGGAAATAAGGGTAAAAAAAAATTCGTGATATAATTTTAACATAGAGGTATTTAACGATGTTTTATTCTTTCACAGATGTCAAGGGCTTTTGATCTGTTGAAGTGGAGCTTCTCTCCACTTTACTGGGACAAGTAAGAGCAGGTAAGAGCAGCATGCCAAAGCCACTTATATGCATAGCATTACGGGCTGGCTTAAAATTAACTTAAGATTAACTAAGCAATGAAGTATGATTATCTTCAGGTTTCCTAGGCGCTGTGTCAGCCTAGTGGGGAGAAACTCTATGAAATATTAACATGATGTGAAAGGAGAAACAAATGCAATATGATATCCTTTATTGACAACGTTTCGCCCGTGCAGTGAGTCTCATCAAGGCTCATTTTCAATAATGGATCGCATTATACTGCATTTGTGTCTCCTTCTCCATCCCTCAGCTACGGGTTTAACGCTTTCCCATTATTAAAACAATTTAATGACTTACGACCAAATATAAGTGAGTCTGTTAAGATGCCGACCAACAAATATTTTAAATTCGTAAGATTCAAAACCAAGATGAAATTATCGAAGAAAATGTATTGTAGGCGTCATTTTCTAAGGATCTATGAGACGATGATATGATTATTTTTTTCAGAGCAGATGAATCAAACTGTTTTAAAATATATATATATTAAGATTATAGCCATATTAACATGGCAACACTGTCAGATAAGATAAGATAAGATAAGATTTTGTTCGGATTTTTAACCCCGGAGGGTTAGCCACCCAGGATAACCCAAGAAAGTCAGGGCGTCATCGAGGACTGTCTAACTTATTTCCATTGGGGTCCTTAATCTTGTCCCCCAGGATGCGACCCACACCAGTCGACTAACACCCAGGTACCTATTTGCTGCTAGGTGAACAGGACAACAGGTGTAAGGAAACGTGTCGGAATTTCCACCCGCCGGGAATCGAACCCGGGCCCTCCGTGTGTGAAGCGGGAGCTTTAGCCACCAGACCACCGGGTCACAAATACATTTTTTTTTATTTCTGTAAATAACTTTGATTTAAGGCTGTTAAATATTTTGTATTGGTAATAAAGGGCATATGTTATTAAAATAAACAATTTATGTAACAGTTCATATATTTTTTTATATTATATTTTACCATAAATTGATACACTGCTGATGTAATTACTATTTTGTGCGCAAAATAATTATTTTTAAATAATTAATCATTTATCCATCAGTTTTATATCCTCTTTTCACACAAATATATTAAGTAAATTTCATAAATTTGTTTGTAACATAGATGTGATGTGTAGATATGAATCCAGATGTATTCCTTCCTATAAGCCCTTTTGGGGCCTAATTCCTAAGCCCTTTCTGAATCTATGTGCTTTTGCGCTACCGTCCTCAGTATGGTTTATGTGGTGCACAATAAACCAGCCACTTCGGTGGTGTAATGTCTTCAAACTGAGTTACAGATGTCGGATCATGTCTAGGAGGTGATGTGGTCTTCCTCAGTGAATACAGATGTGTGTGTCAAATGCTCTTGATGCTTCCTGGTGAGTCTAGTCTCGTGTCATCACAACAGAGGAACGGTGTTCTCACCAGTATGCAATTCAGTCAGGAACTTTCGCATTTTTTTTTTTTTTTGGCTGGGGGATGGGGGGGGGATCGATCCACAGTCAAATATGAATAAACTTTGCACACCAACCTCACTCAACTTTTGTTTTAAACTTTAGTCTGGCAGCATCTCAATGAGTTTCATCTCAATGTCTTCATCTGCACTCTTATACCTCGAAATTAAACTAGGCAGTAAACACAGAATTTTTCTTCTTCGCAGAGCTGGAAAGCTGAAGTTCTAACCTCAGTCTAGTTTGTTAGAACATCGTTGATCTTGTGTTCAATGAACGGCAAATATAAATTTTTTATAGATTAGAGATTTGCGAATTCCAAAACTGATCAAATGTTAATCTTTTCCCCAACAGATAAGCGAGTTGTATTACCCCCACTGGTTTAGTGCTTCCCCTCAATAACAATAATAATAATAATAATAATAATAATAATAATAATAATAATAATAATAATAATAATAATAATAATAATAATAATAATAATAATAATAATGGTAAAAATATTATTATTATTATTATTATTATTATTATTATTATTATTATTATTATTATTATTATTATTATTATTATTATTATGGAGATTCGATACCCCATCCGCTTATCGCAGCCTGACGGCACTTCCCAAGTGATACTAACTCAGAAGATCGAAGTCAGCATGATTCGAATACATCTTGACTCGCCCCTCCTTCCTTGGAAAGACCACAACATACACTTCCACCGTACCACACACTCCAGGCTTACCATCCTCAAGTTCTATCTGGTACATCCTGGAGAACACATCACAAAATTCTTCGACAGTTATCACACTACAAACATTCTTATGTAGCTTAAAAACAAGTATTGAAAGCCTCAGCACTAACGACATCATCAAGCCTCCAAAAACTGGGGAAACATTTGCTGGTCCTTACGTTAGTCAATTATAATATACTTTCAAGGGGAAAACAGTGCTCATAAATTTAGCCATAAGATGAGAAAAAATGTGTGTGGCTAACGCGTCGGTCTGGAGTTTTATGACTCTCTGACCGCGGGTTCTATGCCACTGTGTTTCTGCACATCCAACACATCCATTCTGCTCCAGTGTGAATCCTGTCACCATCTCTTCAAATGAACACGCCTGACACATCTTTCAAAACTGCAAAAAACCAAGAAGCTCTGCTTATTTCCCCATGCAACTATTTTACCCTGGATGCAGTAACCCACCATGAATGCGCAAACTTCACCTCGATACAATGTACAATATATATATATATATTTTTTTTTCAACAAGTCGGCCGTCTCCCACCGAGGCAGGGTGACCCAAAAAAGAAAGAAAATCCCCAAAAAGAAAATACTTCCATCATCATTCAACACTTTCACCACACTCACACATTATCACTGCTTTTGCAGAGGTGCTCAGAATACAACAGTTTAGAAGCATATACGTATAAAGATACACAACATATCCCTCCAAACTGCCAATATCCCAAACCCCTCCTTTAAAGTGCAGGCATTGTACTTCCCATTTCCAGGACTCAAGTCCGACTATATGAAAATAACCGGTTGTTTTAATCTTAGTTCGAGATTTTTACCAGTTTGATCGTAATAAACTTTATCGCTGATGGATGTGTCTATAAGATTCCTTGTAAAATTTGCGATAAAGTTTATTACGGTCAAACTGGTAAAAATCTCGAACTAAGATTAAAACAACATAAATATAGCATTAGAACTGGACAAGATTCCAATGCTCTATTTATTCATTTTATTTATTTTAACCATCCAATTGATTTTCAAAAAGTTGAGAAAGTAGTATCAAGCAAGTCCATGGTCGACAGGAATATAATTGAATCTTGTTTCATAAAAAGCAGTTTTGACAATAATATGAATATTTCCTTTGGTTTATATAAATTAGATCCTTTTATAATTAATAGAATTTGGGAAGAATTTAATAATACACTGGACAAATAATAATTTTAAAAATTTTCTTGGGTAGAATAGTTTGTTGGTGGTTGTGCAAAGGACCTATCCAGTTGGGCCGGCGCGCGTCAGGTGTTTAACCGTTGTGGGATCTGATAGTGAGGTGTTGGCCAGACCTCCTTACATATATATATATATATATATATATATATATATATATATATATATATATATATATATATATATATATATATATATATATATATATATATATATATATGTCGTGCCGAATAGGCAGAACTTGCGATCTTAGCTTAAATAGCAACGTTCATCTTGCCATATAGGACAAGTGAAAATTTGTGTATGCAATAATTTCGCCAAAATCATTCTGAACCTAACGAAAAAAAATATATTTCACTGTGTTTGTTTAGTATTAAATTGTTGTAAACAAATCTAAAATATATTTAGTTGAGTTAGGCTAAAATAAATTGCTCTTGTTATAATAAGGTTAGGTAAGTTTTCTAAGATTCTTTTGATGCAAAATTAAAAATTTTTACATTAACATTAATGAAAAAATATATCTTTAAACGTATAAGAGAAAATTTTAGAAAGGACCTAATTTTAAATGAGTTCTTGCTAATTGACCAGTTTTAATGAAAAAATATATCTTTAAACGTATAAGAGAAAATTTTAGAAAGGACCTAATTTTAAATGAGTTCTTGCTAATTGACCAGTTTTGCATATTCGGCACGACATATATATATATATATATATATATATATATATATATATATATATATATATATATATATATATATATATATATATATATATAGCAATAGTATGGTCTTTAAAGCACTTCCGAGACATTATTTATCAGTAATCTGTTCATGTCTTGACAGACCATGCTCCACTGATACCTTTATTCCAGAACAAACAATCTACTGGAAGGTTAGGCAGATGGACTTTGACTATTCAAGAGTTCAATCCTACCTTTGAACACTTACCTGGCAAGTCAAATGTAGTCGCAGATGCCTTATCGCGACATGTTAGTATAGTAACTGCAGACCCTCCATTTACTGCCGAAGATGTAAAGAATGCTCAACGAACAGATCCCATGTGGTCTGGAGTGATTCGATTCCTTCTCCAGGAAGATCTTATTCTGACTATGAAGCCACCAGCACCCATCAATGACTTTGTCATGAACCAAGAATTACTGTATCAAATAGCCGAGTTGGGTACTCCTAGCAGAAGGGTATACCAGTTAGTAATTCCACAGTCACTAGTGAATGTAGCCTTACAGCTAGTTCACGATGTACCAGGTGTTGCACACCTTGGTATGGATCGTTCAGTAAAACAAGCCAGATTGAAATACTTTTGGCCTCGTATGGCAACTGATGTTTCTGAGTATGTTAAGAAATGTAGTGTCTGCATGCAACATAAAGGTAATGCTAGTGGTCCTAATCCAATCCAAGTGTATCCAACTACTAGCGAACCGTGGGAAAGAGTTGCGCTAGATTTGTTAACTAATTTCCAATGTTCCCTCCAGGGTAACAAACATGTGTGTGTTATGGTAGACCATTTCACCAGATATTGTGAGTTAGTTCCTATTGCAGATAAGACTGCCGAGGCAGTAGCTAAAGCGTTTAAAGAACGCATTATCTACAGGCATACCACCCCTAAGTCCCTAGTAACAGATAATGGAGGTGAATTCTGTAATGAGATTCTTGAAAATTTGTGTACCTTGTACAAGATCTCTAAATCCACCATTGTTCCTCATCATCCTGCCAGCAATGGGTTAGTGGAACGAACCAATAAGAAAGTACCTGATGTCTTGAGAGCCACTATCAATCCCAACAATGAAACTTGGGATGAAGTTATACCTGATGTACAGTGTGCTATAAATTCTGCTTACAATGTTTCTATGGATGACACTCCACATTATGCATTGTATGGAGTAGATAAACGTTTGCCTTATGAGTTGTTATATTCTAATCCGAAACCAAATTACAACCCTGATTATTTCATAGCAACTCGTACCAGCTTAGCTCAAAGCGTCTTTAGAAGAATCCGTGAAACACTTCATAAATCGAACAGCAGAATTTACAAGAGTCCCAAACACTCGAGCAAAGCCGTCCAAAATCAAAGTAGGTTCGAGAGTTATGCTGACTAACTTTAACAAAACGTCTGCAATGCCTAAGCTTGATCAAAAGGTTAGAGAAATTAGTACTGGTCAGTATAAAGAGTCGCATTTGGATCATATGAAGTTAGTATGTGATGATAATGATGTTCGAACCCAGACTAATGTGACAGACTCTGACAATCCTCCTGACTCTGTATTCTCTACCTCTAATACTCAGTCAGATGATCAGCCTGAATGTTGTTATTCCCTACGTACACGACAGGTATTGAGAAATCCTCAAGTATCATTTGTAACTACCAATTCAGAACCGCCTCAAATAAGGCAAGAGTTAACCAGTGCAACAGAGTTTGATCCTCCTAGAGATGACACCCATTCTGCATATGTCAATCTTACCCTAGCAGAGTTGGTGTTAAATGTAAATAACCTGTATAGATGAATAATTACAGTATCAACTTATTAATAATCAAGAATTTTTTTTGTGTGTGCTCACATCCTCTCCGAATTCTGAGATTTAACAGTTTAGATTTGAGTGCACCAAGTCTGCCTTTCCTGTTAAACACTTCTTTCTTTGTACATATCCTTCCTCAGAATCCGTAGATCACATGAATACCGATCGATCAATCAAATTTTTTTTATCACTTTTATTGTATAATCCCAATGTTGAGTCTCATTTTATGAATTGTACTATATCATACCTGGTAATGCATTAGTTTCATTACAGTAAATTACATTAGCTTCCATTCCAATATTCTACTTATGTATGTTATAATGTTCAATTGTTGTGTACTTTACCATTGTATAGAATCAGCCCAAGCCGTACGTCTGCCGTCTCTAGTCTGTGTTAGCTGTATGTCAGGACGACATACGTTAGTGTCGCAGAGCTCTCAGTAGTATCAGTTCCCAGTAGTACCAGTTACCAGTAACAAGTTACCAGTAGTATGACTCACTACCAACCGTCTGCATGAATCACTGACTGTTATTCATGTTGCTGCTGACTATAGCATGTTTTTGAATGTCGCTCGCCCCTAGGACCCAATTCGTGAGTCAGTTTTAAGATAGAGAGCAGAGAGGCAGGGCAGGCCTGTGCTTCCCATATTTTCCATTATAATTATATGTACTAACCAGCCTACGTGAGTGTTCTTACCCAATCCACGTTTCGAACCCCACACATGACACTCAGTGTGTCATCAGGAGCTGTGCAATGTTGCAAGGGAGCAACCAAAGCAGGGAGAGAGGTCTCAGAGTAGCATAGGTATCACAATACACGGTTACCCTTAGACTGGCAACCCAGTCTAAGGGTAACTGTGGATGGTGACACCTATGCCACTCTGAGACCGATCTCCCTGCTTTGGTTGCTCCCTTGCAACATTGCACAGCTTCTGATGACACACTCATTTGTGGCAGGGCGTCGGCTGATCAATTCGGACTTCATAGTTTCGCGTGTCATAAATCGGAAGGGAGATATGCTAAATATGAGGAGGTCAATGACATCATAAAGAAGAGTCTCGCCACAACCCGTTGCCCAGCTGAAAGGAAATTCCAGTACAGAGGTCTGATGGAAGTCAAAAGGATTCTGATGGAGTCACTATGCTACCCAAGAAGGATGGTAAGCAGATTGCCTGGGACTATACCTGTGCTGCCACTTTGGCAGACACCTACTTCCCATACCCTGAAGCTGAAAGGGGTGGAGCCGCCAACTACAGGGAGATCTAGAGGATCCGCAGATATGAAGGCCTGCCCCATTGCTATAACTTTGTCCCAGTACAGTCAGAGACCCTTGGAGAATGGGGCAAGTGGGCTATAAAGTTCCTCAGAGAGCTGGGTGAAAAGCACATCACAGAAACTAAGAATCACAGAGCGGCCAGCTTCCTCTTTCAGAGACTAAGTGTTGCAATTCAGAGGGGGAATTGAATCAATAACAACACTGCGACTAGCCGAGGATTCGAATCCATGTCGTTTTGGCCCACCTCATGATGAGCGAAAATCGCATGACACTCTAACCCACTGGACCACGCAATCATAGAAGAATCAAGCACCCCGCAGGGCTAGGTGTTTTACCTTGATCCGAGGACATACGGTGGTGTGGGTGCCTCTAAGCTAATTTCATTCTAATCCCAGTTTGGTGTACTAGCCTTCACAAGCCTGCGACTCGCTAGTCGCAGTGTTGTTTTTGATTTAATGCCACTCGTTCGTGGTTACAATAATATAAATGCTGCTTGTGAAGGATAGTACATCAAACGGGGATTAGAATGAAATTAGCTCAGAGGCACCCGCACCACTTTATGTCTTCGGATCAAGGTAAAACACCTAGCCCTGCTGGGTGCTTGAGTCTTGCAGGATTGCGTGGTCCAGTGGGTTAGAGCTTCATATGATTTTCGCTCACCAAGAGGCGGGCCAAAACGACATGAGTTCGAATCCTCGGCTAGTCACAGTGTTGTTACTGATTCAATACCACGCGCTCTTGGTTACAACACTAACATATCCAAGGATCTGTAAAATAAAACAGCGCTAGAAGGGTTATAAGGTTGAGATATCTCCTCACATACAACATTAAGGTTGAGATATCACCTCACATACAACATTAAGGTTGAGATATCACCTCACATACAACATTAAGGTTGAGATATCATCTCACATACAACATTAAGGTTGAGATATCTCCTCACATACAACATTAAGGTTGAGATATCACCTCACATACAACATTAAGGTTGAGATATCATCTCACATACAACATTAAGGTTGAGATATCACCTCACATACAACATTAAGGTTGAGATATCATCTCACATACAACATTAAGGTTGAGATATCACCTCACATACAACATTAAGGTTGAGATATCACCTCACATACAACATTAAGGTTGAGATATCATCTCACATACAACATTAAGGTTGAGATATCACCTCACATACAACATTAAGGTTGAGATATCACCTCACATACAACATTAAGGTTGAGATATCACCTCACATACAACATTACACCCGTCCCAATATGATGCGGGTGGGAGTGTCAAGGACCTGTCATGCATACCTTAATTCTTCCCAAATTTTATTAACTATCAATTTATCTAATTTATATCATATTTTTATTATATTTTTTCAAGCATAGACCTACTTGATACAACTTTCTCCGCCTACTGAAAATCAATTGGGTGGTTAAAATCTCTCACATGAACAGAATATTAGACTCTTGTCCAGTTTGACCGTAATAAACTTTATTATATATATATATATATATATATATATTTTTTACAGGGACACATATAGACACAGTCATCAGCATATTTGGGGGAATTTTTAATCAGCTTTTTTTTTACTGTATCAAGATTTTTAAATACATCTTTAATTTTAAAAATCTTAAGTATTTCCAGTAGTTTTTAAAGGATTTATCAGTTAAGTATTTTGGGTATTTTAGATCATTATCTATATCATAAATCTTCAAGATTTCTTCAACTATGAATTCTGAATTACAAATACGCAAAACTCTCAAAAAATAGACTATAATACAGAAAGTTTTACTCTATTGTGATTTGAAGAATAACAGTGCACATAAAACCAGTTATTTGTCTGTATATTCTGAATTTAAAATCATGCTTTCCCATAATAATTAAGATATCTAAGAAAAGGCAATGAGTTATTTTGTTCAAACTCAACAGTAAAATTTATGGTATGAACTAGACTATTTAACTCAACATTATCAACTATTTAACTCAACATTATCAACTATTTAACTCATCAACATTATCAACATTATCAACTATTTAACTCAACATTATCAACTATTTAACTCAACATTATCAACTATTTAACTCAACATTATCAATATTATCAACATTATCAACTTCTAACTTTACATATAGCACGTAAAGGTGTTCTTAACTCCATCATAACAAACAATTTTGCTGCAAACTGGAAAATGTTATGACAGTCAACACACTAAGGAACTATTTAAAATAGTTGGAAAGAATGGAAACACACAATACATAAAACTAAAGAAATAGACACAGTAATGACCAAACTGGGGAACACTAAACTAACAGCCCATACCTACAGCTACACTAATTATATTAATGAAAATTGCACTCACTATAATGTTACAAAAACAATTCAGAATTTTCTCATCCAATATTATCAACATCACAGAGCAGGAATCATCTTTAAGCATGACATTACCGACGTGAAAAATCCCCTTTACCAGTGAAAATATTTTGGGAGGTGGGATCTTCCCATTACACACGAAGCAGAATATACCTAAGGTACAAATAAAATATCTACGAATAAGCAATAAACTGAGCACTTTCTAAATACCCTTTGTAACACAGTATTTCCACTCGGTAGAAGCAAGAGGAGCACTAGAGCCTTGATTCCCACTAGTAACTGTATGTACAACAGATATCAATAAACCAACACAACTAGTCATTTCACATACCAACTCGCGCAGTCACCGGGAGGAGTGAACCTCTAAGCAAACTGCACTTACCATGAAGAAGAGAGATAAAAAGAATTTGCGGGGTTACCATTATTAGGTGGGGTAAAAGTTGATAACACTGTATTTAGAGTGTAACTCAGTAATCAATGTGTGTCAGCAAGAAAACCTCTCCTTTACAAATTTGCAAATTATGTCGAGGTATTCGAACAGGTGTTCCCATGAAATTCAAAGATATTTGACGAGCTTCTCTGCTACTGGAATTTAAGACGGCTCAAAACCTGTCTTAAAGATTATAACAGTGACTTCATAAACTCTGGGCCCCATCCACTGCTTTTCCTGTACTGTGTTGGGAAATAACTATAAAAGTAACATTGTTAAATTGATATTTTATTTTTCTTTAATTTATTTCCATGCACATTACACAAGGTATCGTCAGTCACTGTGTGTGTCTGTGTACAGGTAGTGTTGATCAAGTGAGTGGAGAGAGGGAGAGAGCCTTCTGCTATACTTTCCAGGCCTCGTAATCTACTTGTCCATGTCCCTCTTGCTTTATTTCTGCTGCTTGAATGTATTGTTACAGGATATTGACATGTAATGTTTTCCATCCTGAACCCATTAACTGTTTCTTACGTGCTCGTTTCCTCACCGGGATTCGCAGTACTCCATTCAAATGTCTTGTGATAAAGTCTCTTATTGTCAGTATTATGGCCTTATTTATTCCTTCTAGTATCTGCATCACTGTTCTGTCATTCCGTTCTTACTCCTGTCTCGGTGGACTTCCGTTCAGAAACAGATTGTAAATTGCTGTTATTATTACTTTGAATCCGCTTGTCTCCATTGTCTCCAAACTTTTCTCTGCAGAGAGCATTCACTACTTAAAATTTCCATCAGATTTCTAAACAGTGGTGCCACCCTTTTCTTCTCTCCTTCTCTCCTTCCTCTCTCTCTCTCTCTCTCTCTCTCGCTCTCTCTCTCTCTCTCTCTCTCTCTCTCTCTCTCTCTCTCTTGGCATTGCCGTCGCCTGGCAATTGCCGTTGCACCCGCCAGCCCATTGCTCTCGGCCAGTATGGCCAATGGTTCGTTCTTGGCATTACTTGCCTGCTTGGCTTGGAATGCTCGGCTGGAACCTGAGCCGCCTGGCATTTGCTTGCCTGCTGGCCACACCGCTGCCAGCTGCCGTTGCCGCCTGGTAACTGCTTGCCGCTGGCAATTGCTGCCGCTGGCAGGTACTGCTGCCGCCGAAGGCCATTGTCACGCCTGGCACTTGGCTTGCCTGCCAGCATTGTTGCCGCTGGCAATTGTCTGGCCGCCTGGCACTTGCTGCCGGCCACCGATATCGTTTTTCACTGCTGGCACCGCTTGCCGCCGCCGGCATTGTTCCCGCCTGATGCTTGCTTAAGGCTGTTGCTGGCAAATGCTTGCCGCCGGCATTGCTGCCGCCGGCGGCAGGTTGCCAGCGCCGATGTCACTTGCTTGCTGCTGGCATTACTTGCCGCTGCCCGTATTGCTTGCCGCTGGCAACTGTTGCCCGTTCCCGGCACGTTGCTTCCTGGCAACGCCGCCGCTGGCGGCCATTCGCTGCTGCTTGGCTACTTGTTACCTGCTTGGCATTAGCCGTTGCTTGGCATTGTTACCTGCTTGGCATTGTTGCCGCCTGATGTTGCTTGTTGCTCCCGGCATTGCTTGCTGCTGGCATTGCTTGCTTTCCATACCTTTGTTGGTTGCTGGTACTGCTTGCTGCCGCTGGCATTGCTTGGCCGCTGGCATTGTTGCCTGCCTGATGCTTAGTTGCTTGCTGTTGGCATTCTCGTTGCTGGCAATTGCTTGTCCAGCCTCGCATTGCTTGCCTGCTGGCATTGCTTGTTCCCTGGCATTCAGCGTCCTGGCATTGCTTGCTGCTGGCATTGTTGCCTAACCGCTAACATTGTTATCCGCTTAGGCGGACCTTGCCTGGCTGGTAACGCTGGCACTACTAGGCAATTAAGCGCATGCACGTTGAGCCCGGCTAATTATTGCCGCTGGCACGCTGCTTCCGGGCCCATTCGTTAAAATTGCCTGGCTATTGTTGCTTACTGCCGGCATTAGCCAACCGTTAGCATTTGATGATGCTGATTATTAACCGTTGCCGCTGGCAACCATTGCCTGCTAGGCATTGACCGCTGGTAACCGTTTCCAGGCATTGCAACCGCGGTAATTGCTTGCTTACCGCTGGCATTGGTTGCCAGCTGATGCCGCACATGGCAGCTCGGTGGCTACTTGGCATTGGTTGTTTCCAGGGTACGTTGCTGCTGCATTGTTGCCACATGCCGCATTGCTGATGCCACGTTGGCATTGCCTCCCGGCAATTCTTGCTGGCCGGTACTTGCTTGTCCGCCTGGCATTGGCTGGCGGCTGGTACTGGTTTCCTATTGCTGGCATTGGTAGTCAGCCTGGCATTACTGCTTCGCCTGGCTGGTGGCATGTTTGCTGCTGGCAATTATTACCTGCTGGCGGCATTGATGCTTCCGCTGAAGCCATTATTGCCAAGCTGGCATCGCCAAAGGCTGGTGGCATTGGCACCGCTGGCATTGCTGCCTGCTGGCACGCTGCTGCCTGCCTGAAGTATCAATTGTTTCTGCCAATACTGCAGACGTTCTGCAATTACTTGCCGTTGGCATTGTTGCCGAATTGGAAATTGCCTTGGAAATTGCCTAGTTGCTAGTTATTGCCAGCTGATGTTCTTGCTAAGGCTACTTGGCATTGCTGGGCCGAGGGCATTCGTTCGCTTCTGGCATTCCCGGTGGCCGGTACTGGCATTGCCGCTGGCCGGTATTGGCTTACTGGCATTGCCTGCCACCTGCATCGCTGCCTGCTGATGCTGTTGCTTGCCTGCTGGAATCTGCTTGCTGGCTGGTACTGCTTGTCGCCGCCTGGCATTGCTGCCGCTGGAACTGCTTGCCGCGGGCACTTGCTTACCGCCGGAGCTGCTGGGTGCCTGGAATCCATTGCCGCTGATGCTGTTGCTTGCTTTGCCATTGTTGCCGCTGGTGCTTGCTGGTAAGCCTGGCAATTCGTTGACGCCTGGCATTGCTTGCCGCTGGCATTACTGCTTGGCATTGGCATTGCTGCTGGCATTGGCTACCGTTGCCGCCGCCTGCTGGCATTGTTTACCGCTTGGCATTGCTTGCTGCCTGCTGGCATTGCTTGCCTGCTGATGTTGCTGTTGCCTGGCTGGCCACTAATTGTTATGGCGGCATTGGCATTGGGCTTGCCAGCTGGTTAACCAATCAACTGCTTGGCATTGTTGCTGCCTGCCGGTACTATTATCCGCTTGACATTACACTGCTGGCATTTGTTGCTGCCGTTGGCATTCCATGCCTGCTGGCAACCGTTGCCTACTGGCATTGTTAACTCCCTGGACATTGGATTGCTGCCTTGTACTTGTTGCCGCTGGCATTATTACATTCGCTGGGCACTTGTTACATGCCGCTGGCATTGTTACCGCTGATGCTTGCGTTGTTGCCGCTGGCACTTGTTGCTGCCGGCATTCCTTGCCGCCTGGCATTGCTTGCTTACCTGGGCATTGGCGTCGTGAACTGCTTGCTGGCTGGTACGCCGCCGCCGCTGGTGCTTGTTACCAAGTTGGCACGCTTGCCTGCTGCATTGCTTGCCGCTGGTACTTGTTGCCGCTTGCATTGCTTGCCGCTTGCCTGGTAATTGCCACCTGTTTTCGGCACCGTTACTGCTGCTGGCACTTCGTTGCCTGCTGATGGTCTTGTTCCAGTTTGGCAATACTTGGCTGGCATTGTCTTCCCCGCTGATGTTTCTTTTGCCGCTTGCCTGCTTGGCATTGCTTGCCTGCTGGCATTGTTGCCGCTGGCATTGCTGCTACCAGGCATTGCCTGTCTTCCTGGCATTGCTGCTTCCTGGCATTAAGGTTCCTTTGGCCCATTGGCATTGTTGCCAGAGGCCATTGCCTGATGATGTTCGCGCTGATACTGTTGCTTGCTGCTTGGCAATTGCAGCTTGATGCTGGCCAATTGAAGGCTTCCTTGGTAATCCTCTGGCGCCTGGCATTATTGCTGGAAGCTGGCATTCATTGCCTGCTGGCATTGCTGCCGCCTGGCACTTGTTGGGCCTGCCTGGCATTGTTTCGCTTCCGGCATCCTGGTGCCTGGCATTGTTGCTTGGCTGGCATTGGCAGCTTCCTGCACCGCTGCCTGCCTGATGTTGCTTATTGCATTGCCATGGCAATTGCTGCCGCCTGCTGGCAATTGGCTTGCCTGCTGGAACTGCGCCGCGGGCACGGTTACCGCTGGTACTGCTGGCGCTGGCACTTGCTTGCCGCTTGACGTTCGTTGCTGCATGATGGCACTTGTTGCCTGCCTGGCACTGCATTGCCTGCTGGGGATACTTGTTCTTGCCTGCTACGGTACTCGTTAGTGCTTGGCATTGCCACTGCAGCTGGCAATTGTCCACTTGGCATTGGACCGTTGCCGCTGCTGGCATTGCGGCCACCTGCCGATGCTGATGCTTGCCTGCCTGGTACTGAGCTTACCGCCTGGACGCTTGTTGCTGCCGGCATTACTGGCCGCTGGCATTCCTGCCGCTGGCATTGCTTGCCTACCTGGCATTGAAGCTGGCTGGCATTACTTGCTTGGGCTTACCACCTGGATACTGTTACCTGCTTGGCAAGGTTGCTGCCAACCATTGTTGCCTGGGCTGGCATTTTTGCCTGGCCGGCACTTGCTTGCCGCTGGTGGTACTATTGCCGCCTGATGCTGTTGCTTGCTGCTGGCATTGCTTGCTGCTTGGTACTTGTTGCTGCTCCGCACTTGTTGCCGCCTGGAACTTGTTGCCCTGGCATTGTTACTTGGCATTGCTTGCCTATGGGTATCATGCTGCCGCGCTGGCATTGCGTTACCGCTTGGCACTTGTCGTACGCCTGGCACGCCACTCGCTTGGCACTTGCTGCCGACGCTTGTTGCCTGCCCCTGGCAATTGCTTGCCCACCGTACAGCTTCTTCCTGGCAACTGGTTAAGCTGCTGGCACCGTTGCTTGCCGCTGCTGGTACTATTACCTGCTGGCATTACTGCTGCTGACGGCTGCTTGCCGCTGGCATTGCTTGCTGCTGGCACATTGCCGCTGCCGGCATTGGCATTGCCACCTTGGCAATGTTGCTTGCCTGGCTGGTAATCGCTTGCAGCCTGCCTGATGCTGCTGCTTCGCTGCTGGCATTGGCGCTGGCAATTGTTGCTCGGCACGGCTGGTGCCTGGCATTGCTGCTGCTGCGGCATTGCTTGCCTGCTGATGCTTGTTGCTTGCCTGCTTGGCATTACACTGGCGGCATTGCTTGCTGCTGGCATTGCTGGCGCTGGTGGTCACTTCTCGCCTGATGTTGGTTGCTACGGCTGGCATTCGCTTAGTGCTGGCACTTGCTTGCCGCTGCTTGGCATTGCTGCCTGCCTAAGCCAGGCATTGTTCACCTGCTGGCATTGCTTGCTTCCGCTGGGCATTGCTTGCCTGGGCTGATGCTCGTTCCCGTCCGGCATTGGCATTGCTGCCGGCATTTCTGCCGCCGGCATTCTGCCGCTGGCATTCCTTGCCACCGGCATTCTTCCGGCATTGTTACCGCCGGCATTGTTTGCTGCCGCCTGGCACCGTTACCGCCTGGCATTGCTTGCTGCTGGCATTGCTGGCTACTGGTACGGTTGCTTGCTGGTACTTAAGCTGGGTTGCTGCTGGCATTGGTTGCTTGCCGATGCTGTTGGCCGATTTGGCATTGTTACTGCTTGGCATTGTTGGGCCGCTAAGCTTGGCACTTGCATAAGGATGGCAATTGTTCCGCTTGCCGGAATTGGTTGCCGAATGCTTAGTGCCGCTTGGCATTGCTTGCCCGGTCCTGGCTTGGCCATTTCCGGTATTCCACTGACCGGCACTTGCCGCCTGCCGCCTGGATTGTTGCCGCCTGATCTTACTGCTGCCGGTACTTGTTTGAAGCCCGGTACTTGCTACCGCTGGTTACCTGGTTGAGCCGATTACCGTTGGGTTGCCGGCTGGCACCGGTTGCTTCCGGTACTGCTGGCCACCCGCATTGTTACCGCTGGTACTATTGCCGCGCATGGCATTGCTGCCGCCCTGGCATTGCTTACCGCTGCTGGCATTGCTTGCTGCTGGTACTGCTTGCCGCTGGTACGTTACCATTGGCATTGTTGCTTACCGGTATTGCTTGCCTGTTGATGCTGGCATTGTTACCTGTTGGCATTGCCTTGCCGCTGGTAACTACATTGCGCCTGATGTTTGATTGGCTAAGCTTGGCATTGTTACCGATGGCATTGTTGCCTGCCGCTGGTACGTTACTGATTGGTACTTGTTGCCGCTGCCATGCCGTTGCTTGACGTTAGATTGCTTGGCACTTCTTGGTTGCTGTTGGCATTGCCGCTTGCTGCTGGCGCCGGTCACTTGCTTGGCATTATTGGCTGACGTTGCTTGCCGCTTGGTTATTGCTGCCGATTGGTTACTTCGATTGGTCCCGCATTGCTTGCTACTGGTATTGTTACCTTTGTTGGCATTGTTGCCGCTGGTCACGGTTGATTGCCGCTACGATGTTATTATTGCTTGGCTAACGCTTGCTCGGTTGCCATTCGTTGCTGCCGCTTGGCATTGGTTACCGTCCGTTACTATTGCCAACATTGGCTGGCCATTGCCAGCATTGTTGATGCTTGGCATTCCTTGCCTGCCTCGGTATTGCTTGGTATTGTTGCTCCTACTTGTTGCTTCCAGGTACTTGCTTGCCGCCGGCCACTGGCCACTGCTACCGGCATTGGTTACCGGCCGGGTTCATTGCTGCCGCCGCTACTTGGCTTGCTACCGCCTGGCATTGCTTACCGCTGTTACATTGCTGCTGCTTGCCGGCACTTGGTTGCCGCTGGATGATTGTTACTTGCTGCTGGCATTATTGCCTGGAACTGCTTACCGCTGATTCCGCTGTTACGTTGGCATTGGTTGCTGCTGGCTGATTGGCACCTGGCTTGCCCGGTAACTGCTTGCCGGCCGATCTTGGCTGATTGCCGGCATGGCCTGCCGGTATTGCTTGCCGCTGGTATCGGTTGCCGCCGTTGTTGGCTACCAAGCTTGCTCGTTTCCGCCGGCATTGTTCACCGCTTGGACAATTGTTGTTGCCGCTGGCTATTGTTGCCGCCTGCTGGATATTGCTTACCGCTGGCTACTGTTGCCGGCTGCCGGCATTGCTTGCCTGGCCGATACTGCTGTTGCTGGCATTGCTTGCTGCTGGCATTGCTTGCAAGCCGGGAATACCGTTTGGCCGGCATTGATGCCTGGCTTGACCATTGCTCCGATTGCTTGGCATTGTTGCCTGCTGGTACTTGTTGCCGCTGGATAACTTGTTGCCGCTGGCATTGCTGCCTTGCTTGGCATTGCTTGGCCGCGGACACTGGCTTGCTGGCATGGCACGTTGCCGCTGGTATTGTTTGCCTGCTGATTACCACTTGGGCCGGCCATTACTCTTGCCGGCTACATTGCTTGCCTTGCCTGATACTTGGTTGTTGGCTGGTACTGGTTACCGCCGGCATTGCTTGCCACGTATTACTTGTTTACCTTGCCATTGTTACTGTTGGCCGCCTGGCACAGCTTGCCTGCTGATGCATTGCTGTTGCTGGCATTGTTGCCGAACTGTTGGCCGATTGGCATTGCTTGAGCCGGGTACTTGCTTGCTGCTGGTCCATTGCCGTTGCCGGACAATTCTTGCCGCTGGAACTGTTGGCATTGCTGGCCGCTGTTGGCCACCGCTGGAATCCGTTGCCGCTATACTTGCTTGCCTGCTGGCATTGCTGCTGCCTGGCATCGTTGTTGCCGCTTGGGCATTATTGCCACTTGGCATTGTTCGCTGTTGGCATTGCTTGCCGTGCCATTAATTGCCTTGGCATTGCTACGCATACTGTTGCCGCTCTTCATTGCCGCTTGTTACTGGCGCCGGCTATTCTTTGCCTGCTTGGACACTCGTTGCCGCTGGCACTTGCTTGCCGTTACTGTTACCATTTGCAATGCTTGCCGCCTGGCATTGTCACTGCCAGGTACTGTTGCCGCTGCCTGGCATTGCTTGCCGCCGATGCAGCTGATGCTGGCCGGGCATTGCTGCTTGGGGCATTTGCTACGCTGGAACAATGTTGCCGCCGACTGTTGCCGGCGACGTTGGCTGGCAGCCTGGCATTTGGTTACCGCTGGTCCATTGATGCCGCTTGCATTGGTTACTTGCCACATTGCTGCTGGTAACTGCTTGCCTGGCATTGGGTTGCCTTGGCATTGCTTGCCGCCTGGTAACTGTTGCCGCTGGCATTGCTTACCTGCCTGGCAATTAGTTGCCGCCGCTTGGTACTGTTGCCGCTGATGCTGGTTGCTCGACCGCCTGGCACATTGCTTGCCGGCATTGGCTTGCTGCTTGGCATTGCCGCTTGCCGCTGGCATCAATTACGCTTGCCGATTGGCTACTGTTAAGCCGCTGGCCATTGCCGCTTGTTGGTACCGGCTTGCCGATTGGCCATTGCTGCTGGTACTGTTGCCGGCTGATTGGCATTGGTTGCTGCTGGATTGCTATTGCTGCCGCCTGGCATTGTTAGTTGCTGAATTGGTTACCGATTGCTTGGCAATGTTACTGGTGGTACTTGTTGCTGCTGGCTGGTATTGTTGCCGCTTGATGTTTGCTAAGGCTTGCGGCATTGCTTGCTTCTTGCCATTGTTGCTACTCGGCATTGTTACCTGTTGGTATTGTTGCTGCTGGATGCATTGTTGCTGTTGGTACCGGTTACTTGATTGCCAGCATTGGCTGGTTATTGCTGGTATTGTTACTGTTGGTATTGTTGCTGCTGCTGGTATTGTTGCTGCTGATGTTATTGCTGTTGGTATTGTTGCTGTTGGTATTGTTGCTGCTGCTGGTATTGTTACTGTTGGTATTGTTGCTGCTGATGCTGTTGTTGCTGCTGGTATTGTTGCTTCCGGTATTGTTGCTACTGGTATTGTTACTGTTGGTATTGTTGCTGCTGCTGCTGGTATTGTTGCTGCTGATGTTATTGCTGTTGGTATTGTTGCTGTTGGTATTGTTGCTGGTATTGTTACCGATTGGCATTGTTGCTGCTGACCGCTGTTGGTTGACGTTACATTGTTGGCTACTGGTAATTGTTGCTGCCGCTTGGCATTGCTGGCTTGCTGATGCTTGTTGTTGCTGTCTGGCAATTGTTACCGATGGCTGAACGTTGCTGGTATTGCTTACAACGTTAGGCATTGGTTACTGCTTGCTGGCATTGTTGCTGGCTGATTGTTGTTCTTGATGCTTGGTAAGGTTGGTTAGGTTGTTGAACTGTTGCCTGGCTAATTGGTTGATCGTTACCGCCGGCATTGCTTACCGCTGGTACTTGCTTGCCGCTACGTTCTGATGGCTGGTATTGTTGCTCCGGCATTGTTAAGGTTACCGGCATTGTTACCGTTGGCATTTGGTTGCTGGCTGATGTTGTTGCTGCTGTTGGTTACTGTTAATTGATTGGTACGTTTGCTTGGCTTGGCTGGTGCTGTTACTGGGTTGGCATTGTTACGAAAGGCTGGCATTGCTTGCCGCCGACGTTACTGCTTGGCAATTGGCCTGCTTGCTTGGCATTGCTTGCCGCCTGGCTGGTACTTGTTACCGCTGGCATTGCTGCCGCCTGATGCCGTTGTTGCCTGCTGGCATTGCTTGCTTCCGGCATTGTTGCTACCGGCATTGTTACTGGCATTGGCATTGCCGCTGCCGCTGGTGGCATTGTTGCTGCCTGATGTTATTGCTGCTGGCATTGCTGCCTGCTTGGTACTTGTTTCCGCCTACCTGGCATTGTTACTACATTGGCATTGTTGCCTGCTGATGCTGTTGCCTGATGCTGGCATTGCTTGCCTGTTGGCAATTGTTGCCAGCTGCTGGCATTGCTTGCTGCTGATGCTTGTTGCCGCTGTTCTGTCCTGGTTACTGACTTGTATTGTTGCTGCTGCTGGTATTGTTACTGTTGGTATTGTTGCTGCCTGGCATTGGTATTTAAGGTTGCCACGTTATTGCTGCTGGTGACTTGTTGCTGCTGGCAATTGTTGCTGCTGGTACTTGTTACCTGCTTGGCTATTACTCAATTGCCTGCTGGATGCCGTTGTTGCCGCTGGCAATTGTTGCCTTCCGGCATTGCTTGCCTACTCGGTACGTAACCGCTTGGCATTGTTCTGTGCCTGCTGGCATTGTTGCCTGCCTGACGTTATTGGCTTGCTTGGCATTGTTGCCGCTGGTATTGTTGCTGGGCCTGATGCTTGTTGTTGCTGTTGGTATTGTTAACTGATTTTGGCATTGCTTGCTGCTGGTATTGTTACCTGTTGGCATTGTTGCCTGCTGCTGGCATTGTTGCTGCTGATGTTGCTTGTTGCTGGGATGCTGTTGTTGCCTGGGCTGGCATTGTTGCTCCCGGCATTGTTGCTACCTGGCATTGTTACCTGTTTGGCACTTGTTGCTGCCTGCTGGCATTGTTGTCTACGATGTTATTGCTGCTTGGTACTTGCTTACTGCTGGCTGGCATTGTTACTCGTTGGTATTGTTGGTGCCTGGATGCTGTTGTTGCTGCCTGGCATTGTTGCTCCGGTACCGTTGGCCACTTGGTATTGGTTACTGTTGGTATTTGTTCCGTTGCCTGCTGGCATTGTTGCCCGCTTGACGTTATTGCTGGTTGGTACGGTTGTTCTTGGCATTGTTCCCTGTCCGGCTGGCATTGTTACCGTTGGCATTATTACTGCTGATGCTTGTTGCTGCCTGGTACTTGTTGCCTGCTGGTATTCCTTGCCTGCCTCGCATTGTTGCTACCTGGGCATTGCTTGTCCCTCTTGTAATTGTTACTTCTGGCATTGCTTGGGCTTGATGGCATTGTTGCTGCTGTTGGTATTGTTACCTGCTTGGCATTGTTGCCTGCTACCGCTTACTGCTGGCCGGTACTTGTTACCGATGGCATTCGTTATTACCGCTGGCATTGTTACCATGTTTAGACCGCTTGCCGGGCTGCCTGGCATTGTTGCCGCTGGATGTTATCTTGGCCTGTTGGCATTGCTTGCTGCTTGGCACTTGTTGCTGCCTACTGGTAATGTTACCGTTGGCAATTGGCTTGACCGCTTGACGGATGCCGTTGCTTGCCGCTGGCATTGCTTAAGCTCCGGCATTGTTGCCTACCTGGCATTGGTAACCTGCTTGGTACTGTTCGAAAGGCCATTGGCATTGCTTGCCGCCAGATGCACCGCTGCTGGGTACTTGTTGCTGCTTGGCATTGCTTACTGCTGCTGGCATTGGCTTAGGCATTGGCATTGTTGCCTGCTGATGCCTGTTGTTGCTGCCGGTACTTGTTGTCTTCCTGCATTGTTGCCTACTGGTACGCCACTGCTTATACAGTTGCCGTGCCTGCTGGCACGTTCGCCTGCTTGATGTCTTACGCCTGCTTGGCATTGCTGCTGCTTGGTACTGTTGCCTGCTGGCATTGCTTACCATTGGCATTGATTGCTTGCTGATGCTTGCCTTGCTTGATGCTGGTATTGCTTGCTGCTTGGTACTTGGTTGCCTGCTACGGCATTATTGCTGGCTTAATGTTCTTGTTGCTGCTGGCGGCATTGCTTACCGATGGCATTGCATTGCCTGCTGCCGGGCTACATTGTTACTGCTTGGTACTTGTTGCTGCCGCTGGTAACGTTGCTGATGTTATTGCTGCTGGTATTGTTGCTGTTGGTATTGTTGCTGCTGCTGGTATTGTTACTGTTCGTATTATTGCTGCTGATGTTGTTGCTGCTGGTATTGTTGCTTCCGGTATTGTTGCTACTGGTATTGTAAACCGTTGGTTGGATGTTCAAAGGCTGGTATTGCTTGCCTGCTGATGTTATTGCTGTTGGTATTGTTGCCGCTGATCGTTGTTGTTGCTGGCATTGTTGAACTGGACGGCATTGTTGCTTGCTGGCAAGGAAACATTGCACCGTTGGCATTGCTTAAGCTGCTGCTGGCATTGCTTTTCGCTGATGTTATTGCTGCTTGGCATCGTTGCCTGCTGGCATTGCTTGATTGATGGCATTGTTGCTGTTGATGTTGTTGTTGCTGCCTGATGTTATTGCTGGTTGGTTGGCATTGTTGCTTGCCTGTTGGCATTGGTTACCTGCTTGGCACTTTGTTGCTGCCTGCTGGCATTGTTGCCTGCTTGATGCTGTTGCTTGCTGCTGGCATTGGTTGCTGGAACTTGTTGCCTGCTGGCAATGCTGGTGCTGGCATTGTTGCCGCTTGGTCCTGGTTGCTGCTGGCGTTGTTGCCGCTGGAACGTTGCTTGCTGGTTGGCTGCTTGCTGCTGCCACAACTGTTGCTGCTGGTATTATTGCCGTTGCTGGTATTTGTTGTTCTTGGCATCTGCTTGTTGTTGCTACCTGGCATTGCTTGCCTGCTTGGCATTGTTGCCGCTTGCTCCTGTATTGTTGCCCTGGCAATTGCTTGCTGCTTCATTGCTTGCTGCTTGGTACTGGCGCTGGCTGCCTATTCCTTGCCTGCTGGCATTGCTTGCTTGCCGGCACATTGTTTGGCTAACGCTGATGTTGCTTGTTGATGCCAGGCATTTGTTGTCCACCGCTGGCACTTACAACGCTGATGTTGTTGCTTGACGCTGGCATTGTTGCTGCTGGCATTGCTTGCTGCTTGGCATTGCCGCTGGCCGGCATTGTTTACCTGCTGGCATTGTTAAGCCGGGCTGGCTGGCATTGTTGCCGCTGATGCTTGTTTTCGTTGCTGCCTGGGCATTGTTGCCGCTGGCATTGCTGCTGGTATTGTTACTGGCTGTTGGCATTGTTGCTGCCTGTTGGCATTGTTGCCTGTTGATGCTGTTGCTTGATGCTGGCATTGCTTGCCGCTTGGCATTGCCTGCTTGCTGGTACTGCCGCCGCTGGTATTGGCGTTGCTGATGTTGCTGTTGCTGCTGCTATTGTTGCTGTTGGTATTGTTGCTGCTGGTATTGTTGTTGGTATTGTTGCTGCTGATGTTGTTGTTGCTGCTGGTATTGTTGCTGTTGGTATTGTTGCTGCTGGTATTGTTGCTGCTGATGTTGTTGTTGCTGCTGGTATTGTTGCTGTTGGTATTGTTGCTGCTGGTATTGTTGCTGCTGGTATTGTTGCTGCTGGTATTGTTGCTGCTGGTACTTTGCTTGCCGCTGGGCATTACTGGCTTGCTGGCATTGCTGCTGCTGGCATTGCTTCACTGCTTGGCATTGTTGCTGCTGCCTGGCACTTGTTGCCTGGATGATGCTGCTTGTTGATGCTGGCACTTGCTTGCTGCTGGCATTGCTTGCTGCTGGCACTTGCTGCCTACCTGCTGGCATTGTTGCAAGGCCGATGCTAAGCGCTGCGTTGCTGCCATTGTTGCCTGGCTACATTGCTTGCCGCCGGCATTGCTGCTTGGCATTGTTGCCGCCTGATGCTGTTGTTGCCTGCTGGCACGCTTGGCTTGCTGGCATTGGCTTGCCTGCTGGCAATTGGCTTGCCGCTGGGATGCTTGCTTGCTTGCCGCTGCATTGCTTGCTACAGAAAACTTGGCAGTTGCTGCTGCTTGGCATTGTTGCCTTGCTGGCATTACTACAATTGTTGCCGGCTGCATTGCCTACCGCCTGTTACTTGTTGCCGCTTTCATTGCTTCGCCTGCTGGCAATGGTTGCCTTGCTGGCTGGCATTGTTGCTGCTGATGTTGCTTGCCTGCCGCCTGTATCATTGCCGCTGATGCTGCCTGCTGCTGCCATTGCCATTGCTTGCCGTTGGCATTGTTGCCGCTGGCATTGCTTGCTTGGCATTTGCTTGCCGCTGATGCTTGTTGCTTGCCGCTGGCATTGCTTGCTGCTGGTACATTGCTTGCCTGGGCCGGGTATTGTTCTGTTCCTGATGCTGTTGCAAGGCTTAGCATTGTTCCTCGTGCCTACTTGTACGACGATGTAATGTGGGACTTCAATCTGTCCCTCTAAGATTCAGCATTCAACCATGTTAGAACTTGTAATAACCCGGCAAACTGGCAGGAAGCGAGAGTCATCTTCCCTTGTTTCTTTTGGTTGGCTCGACAAGAATATTGTAAAATCGGAAATTATTAAGCATGAAAGGAATTCGTTATACTATATCAGTGGCGGGTTGTTCAAATTAGATGTGTTTTTAGTTGAGGCAATAGTACACAGTCTAAAATTGGGCTCTTATATGAATGCATTAGAGTCGACGGTCTTAAATGTAGTGCTACACCGAGGAATTAGGACCTATTTTTCCTGCAGTTTCTGAAGGTTGAACCAGAGTTTGCCTCAGAATTATGAGGGTTGAATAACTGTGACCGACTTCCATGTTATTACAGATGCCTCACTCTTTAAATGAGTTTATTTTAATGAGCCCCGTTTCCTTTACATAGCTTTTAGAAGTCTCCCCTTTAAATGTTACTGTTTCTCCCTCCCCCCTTTAAATGGACACGCTGTTCCCTGGGAAGCTAACACATAATTGCCAGTGACGTCCGGATCACTGACAATATACTTATGTATGTAAAGATACTGATATCATAGCAGGGTGTGGCCGAATTTTTTATTATTGCCACGTTAATTTCGTATAAGCTATTGCAACATCAATGCTTGTGGGATTTTTCTAATGCTAGGATATTCTTCCTTCTGGCTGTAAGAGCTGCTGTGCCTGGGGGCACTTCCTGTGTTTTCTCTCTCTCTCTCTCTCTCTCTCTCTCTCTCTCTCTCTCTCCCTCACTCACTCCTGCAATTTTGCAAGCTTCTGATGATGTGTTGATTGCAACACGAAAGGCGTAGAGCTATCATTCTACTCCCCAGGGGTTGTTTTGCGTATATATATATATATATATATATATATATATATATATATATATATATATATATATATATATATATATATATATATATATATATATATATATATATATGTATATATATATATATATATATATATATATATATATATATATATATATATATATATATATATATATATATATATATATACATATATATATATATATGTATATATATATATATATATATATATATATATATATA
Source organism: Cherax quadricarinatus (assembly GCF_038502225.1). NCBI lineage: Eukaryota > Metazoa > Arthropoda > Malacostraca > Decapoda > Parastacidae > Cherax > Cherax quadricarinatus. Next base: position 63,028,062 of record NC_091293.1, on the reverse strand, counting down.
TATATATATATATATATATATATATATATATATATATATATACATATATATATATATATATATATATATATATATATATATATATATATATATATATATATATATATATAATAAAGATAGAAATGTTAAAAGCAGGTGGGGATATAGTTTTGGAGTGGTTCGTGCAATTATTTAATAAATGTATGGAAGAGGGTAAGGTACCTAGGGATATCAGAGAGCATGCATAGTTCCTTTGTATAAAGGCAAAGGGGACAAAAGAGAGTGCAAAAATTATAGGGGGATAAGTGTTGAGTATACCTAGTAAAGTGTATGGTAGAGTTATTATTGAAAGAATTAAGAGTAAGACGGAGAATAGGATAGCAGATGAACAAGGAGGCTTTAGGAAAGGTAGGGGGTGTGTGGACCAGGTGTTTACAGTGAAACATATAAGTGAACAGTATTTAGATAAGGCTAAAGAGGTTTTTGTGGCATTTATGGATTAGGAAAAGGCGTATGACAGGGTGGATAGGGGGGGCAATGTGGCAGATGTTGCAGGTGTATGGTGTAGGAGGTAGGTTACTGAAAGCAGTGAGGAGATTTTACGAGGATAGTGAAGCACAATTTAGAGTATGTAGGAAAGAGGTAGATTATTTCCCAGTAAAAGCAGGCCTTAGACAGGGATGTGTGATGTCACCGTGGTTAATATATTTATAGATGGGGTAATAAGAGAAGTAAATGCGATGGTCTTGACAAGAGGCGTGGAGTTAAAAGATAAAGAATCACACATAAAGTGGGAGTTGTCACAGTTGCTCTTTGCTGATGGCACTGTGCTCTTGGGAGATTCTGAAGAGAAGTTGCGGAGATTGGTGGATGAATTTGGTAGGATGTGCAACAGAAGAAAATTAAAAGTGAATACAGGAAAGAGTAAGGTTATGAGGATAACAAAAAGATTAGGTGATGAAAGATTGGATATAAGATTGGAGGGAGAGAGTATGGAGGAGGTGAATGTATTCAGATATTTGGGAGTGGACGTGTCAGCGGATGGATCAGTGAAAGATGAGATAAATCATAGAATTGATGAGGGGAAAAGGGTGAGCGGTGCACTTAGGAGTCTGTGGGGACAAAGAACTTTGTCCTTGGAGGCAAAGAGGGGAATGTATAAGAGTATAGTTTTACCAACGCTCTCATATGGGTGTGAAGCATGGGTGATGATTGTTGCAGCGAGGAGAAGGCTGGAGGCAGTGGAGATGTCATGTCTGAGGGCAATGTGTGGTGTGAATATAATGCAGAGAATTCGTAGTTTGGAAGTTAGGAGGAGGTGCGGGATTACCAAAACTGTTGTCCAGAGGGCTAAGGAAGGGTTGTTGAGGTGGTTCGGACATGTAGAGAGAATGGAGCGAAATAGAATGACTTCAAGAGTGTATCAGTCTGTAGTGGAAGGAAGGCGGGGTAGGGGTCGGCCTAGGACAGGTTGGAGGGAGGGGGTAAAGGAGGTTTCGTGTGCGAGGGGCTTGGACTTCCAGCAGGCATGCGTTAGCGTGTTTGATATTAGTGAATGGAGACAAATGGTTTTTAATACTTGACGTGCTGTTGGAGTGTGAGCAAAGTAACATTTATGAAGGAATTCAGGGAAACCGGCAGGCCGGACTTGAGTCCTGGAGATGGGAAGTACAGTGCCTGCACTCTGAAGGAGGGGTGTTAATGTTGCAGTTTAAAAACTGTAGAGTAAAGCACCCTTCTGGCAAGACAGTGATGGAGTGAATGATGGTGAAAGTTTTTCTTTTTCGGGCCACCCTGCCTTGGTGGGAATCGGCCAGTGTGCTAATAAAAAATAATGCTAATAAAATTTTAAATCTATATATACATATAAATATATATATATATATATATATATATATATATATATATATATATATATATATATATATATATATATATATATATATATATATATATATATATATATATATATATATATATATATATATATATATATATATATATATATATATATATATATATATATATATTAAATTTCTGAAAAATAGAGAATATAAACAGAATTATCCGTACAGAACCAGGCTGCAACAACCATTGTACTGTTGTACACAAAAAAGCTATACGCTATGTATCACTAAGATTCGGATTCTGTCCGCCAACATTCAGTGGCTAGGATATAGAAAGGTCTGGTTACGTGATGGAGGAGGTCAGGGATAGGAAATGTCGTAGTGAGAAAGGAAGGGCTTTTGGCAGTGAGTGATCAGGTGTTGCAGTAACTTAGGGAGGTACACTTGTGGGAGTAAAGGTGTTCATGTATTCTGTGGCTGAACTGATGATTAACAGCTTTTTATTAATGATAATTCGTATGGATAAGCTGTGTTGTAAGCTTAATCAACAACCGACCTAGTAGTTCAGAAGCAGTCCAAAAACTGAGTTCATTATCCTTACGCGCGCTCTAGCGCGCACACACACACACACACCTCGCTCAAGGCGAAAGATCTTGGGGTGAGTATAAACCGAGAACGTCTCCGGAAGCACAACACATCAACCAGATAACTGCTGCAGCGTATGGGCGCCTGGCAAATCTGAGAATAGCGTTCCGATACCTTAGTAAGGAATCGTTGAAGACTCCGTACACTGTGTACATCAGGCCCATACTGGAGTATGCAGAGAGGGGACGCAGAAACAAGGGGTCACAACTGGAAGTTGAAGACCCAGATGAGTCAAAGGGTTGTTAAGAAGTATTTCTTCAGCCATAGAGTAGTCAGGAAGTGAGGTAGTGGAAGCAGGAACCATACGTAGATTTAAGATGAGGTATGATAAAGCTCATGGAGCAGGGAGAGAGAGGACCTAGTAGCGCTCAGTGAAGATGTTGGGCCAGGAGCTGAGTCTCGACCCCTGCAACCACAATTAGGTGAGTACAATTAGGTGAGTATACACACACACACACACACACACACACACACACACACACACACACACACACACACACAACAGGCCTAGTGTCTAACCACATCACTGTTCCATCTTATTTTATTATAAACTAACCATAACTTGTCCTCAATAATTCTACCTCACTTTAAGAAATACTCAATTGCCCAATTTTATTCTAAAATCCCTATTATTGCCCAATTTTGATTTAAACTATATTGATCAAACTTATTGTAAACTTCTTTTATTGACCATTTTTATTTTATACTTTTTTAAACTAGTATTTTCAACTACAACTTTTATATTATCCTGTCTACCATCTTACTAGCATATTATAACCAAGTCATTGCCATTTTTATTTTTATCGTTTTTTTTTTATTATTCTTTTGCTACCTTAACTTGTGTATTTTATCCTGTCAATTTAAATCTAATTATACTCTAATTCTTGTAAACAACTTATATAAGACCTTAGTGCAATTACAATTGAGAGTCTTGTGCCTTTTTTATATTATTAGATTAAACTCAGTTGTACTATAGCTCACTCTAGCTCAATACATAGTCAATACCAAATTCACTATATTAGACCATAGTGTAATTACTAGTGAGAGCCTGGTGCTATTTTTAATTTGTATTTTTATATTATTAGATTAAACCTAGTTGTACTATAGCTCATTCTAGCTCAAAACATAGACTCCACAAAAGTCATCATATTAGACCTTAGTGCAATTACAAGTGAGAGTCCTGTTCCATTTTTAATTTGTATTTTTATATTACTAGTTTATACCTAGTTGTACTTTAGTTCATTCCAGCACAACACATAGACAACATCAACTTCATTATGTGTAGTAGTGACTATACTCTATATGACCAAAATACTCTAGCTATATACTTGTCCAAACTTCCTACCACTACAGATATCAGTACTAGAACTCAACACATAACTCAGGATATAAATAACCATAATTTAAACCTAGAAGATGATTGATCACGTTGACCCTGATCTAAACCTCCATAATCTGACACCCAATCAAAACCTATTGGAAAGTAACTGCCTTTATTACACAGCATCACAAGCCAGCACTATCCTAAATAATGGTAAAAGTCTATCAGTACTTAACTACAACATCAGGTCCTTAAGCAAACACTATGATGACCTCCTGGCACTCCTTGAATCACTAAAGACACCCTTCTCCTGCATTATTCTTACCGAGACCTGGCTTAAGCAGGACACAATAGATATCTACCCTCTACCAGGATACACAGCAATCCACAACTGCAGACCGTACCAAGTTGGGGGTGGTATTGCAATCTATTACTCTAACCAATTATCTTGTATTAGCACCACTTGCTTTAGTGATGAATATGGGGAATACATTTTTGCTAATTTTACTGTAAAAAAACTTAAGACACCTATAACAATCGGTGCCATTTACCGGATACCTCACACAAACATCCCAAATTTCAGTGAGAAATTAAAGTCACTAATAACAAACAGACGAATGAATAAGCACCACCTTCTCTTAGCTGGAGACTTCAACATCAACCTTGGCCTACTAGATGATCAGCCTGTAACTGATTTCATCAACAATATGAACAACACACTTCTCATACCAACAATAACTAAACCAACCAGGCTCACTGAGACAAGTGCAACCATAATAGACCACATATGGACCAATATACTAGCCCCCCTTAAATCAGGGATAATCACAGATAGCACTACAGACCACTACCCTACCTTCCTCCTGACAAACATTAGTAAACCACCACTTGAATACAACAAAGTCTCATTTAGACTCCATGACGAGGCCTCAATAAGGAAGTTCACAGCTGACCTAGAGACTGTTGACTGGCCTACAGAATTCTCCAAGGCCAATGGTATTGATGACTGGACAGACATTTTTCTTAACAAATTACTTAGACTATACAACAAACATTGTCCTATAAAAACGAAGCAGATCACAAACAAACGGCTTGGTTGCCCATGGCTAACCAGTACCATTCTGAAATCCATTGACAAGAAACACCAATATGAAAAGCAATACAGACAGGGCTTAATACACAAAGATATTCTTAAACACTATTCTGGTGGCCTGGTGGTTAACGCTCTCGCTTCACACGGTGAGGGCCTGGGTTCGATTCCCAGCCAGAGTAGAAACATTGGACGTGTTTCTTTCCACCTGTTGTCTATGTTCCCCATCAGTAAAATGGGTACCTGGGTGTTAGTCGACTGGTGTGGGTCGCATCCTGGGACACTGACCTAAGGAGGCCTGGTCACAGACCGGGCCGCGGGGGCGTTGACCCCCGGAACTCTCTCCAGATAAACTCCAGATCAGTTCTCACCAAAGTAATAAAGAAAGCCAAACAACTATACTACTCCAGTAGATTCACAGACACTAGAGGAGATATAAAAAAGACCTGGAAAACACTCTCTCAGAATCTAGGGACCCACAAACTGAAAAAAAACAAGAATATTGTCCTAACTAAACCTAATGAAACACCACTACATCCCACTGACACAGCTAACAAGATAAACGACTTCTTCTCAACCATAGAATCTAATCTCGCCAATAAAATCCCACATACCAATGCCCATGCCAGGGACTACCTAGATGGGAATTTCCCAAATTCCTTCTATCTTGCACCAACTGAGCCCTCGGAAGTCACCGAGATCATAAAGTCACTTAAAAATAACTCAGGGAATCTGTCTCATGTCCCACCATTACTGTACAAGCGAGCGGCTCATGTCCTTTCGCATGCTACTTCATTACTTTTTAACAAGTCACTAGAAACTAGCACCTTCCCGAAACTACTCAAGATGGCAAGGGTTACACCAATACATAAAGGTGGTGACCCTACAGACTTAAACAATTATAGGCCAATATCAAACTTACCATTGCTGTCCAAAATCTTTGAGAAACTCGTGCACAGGAGACTATATTCATTTATAACGGCTCAAAACATACTCAACCCCTGCCAATTTGGATTCAGGAAAAATAAAAGCACTAATGATGCAATCATAAAAATGCTAGATCTGCTTTACACAGCATTGGAAAATAAGGAATATCCACTAGGAATTTTTATTGACCTAAGAAAAGCTTTTGACACAGTAGACCACGACATCCTACTCCACAAACTTGACCATTACGGTATAAGAGGCCATGCGCTTGCATATTTCAAATCTTACCTTACTAATAGGTATCAGTATGTCACCATTAAAGACACAGCATCAACAACACGGCCACTTGATACTGGAGTTCCGCAGGGAAGTGTCCTTGGTCCCCTGCTCTTCCTCATATACATCAATGATCTTCCAAACTTATCCCAACACCTGAAACCCATTCTCTTTGCTGACGACACGACTTATGTCATCTCTCACCCTAATCTTGCCACCCTCAACACCATCGTTAACGAGGAGCTGATCAAAATATCGACTTGAATGACAGCCAATAAACTTACGCTTAACACTGACAAAACCTACTATATTATGTTTGGTAGCAGAGCAGGAGATGCACAAATTAACATTAAGATCGACAACACTCTAATTACCAGACATAATGAGGGCAAATTCCTAGGCCTATACCTTGACAACAACCTGAATTTCAGCACCCATATCCAACACATAACCAAAAAAGTATCCAAAACGGTTGGGATCCTCTCCAAGATACGATACTACGTGCCGCAAAATGCCCTTCTCACACTATACCACTCACTTATTTATCCATACCTCACCTATGCTATTTGTGCTTGGGGATCAACTGCAGCAACACACCTAAAGCCAATAATAACCCAACAAAAAGCTGTAGTAAGAATAATCACTAAATCCCATCCCTGGCAACACCCCTCCCCCACTCTTCATAGATCTAAACTTACTCCCTGTTCAGTACATCCACACTTACTACTGTGCAATCTACATCTACAGGACCTTAAACTCCAATATCAACCTTGACCTAAAACGCTTTCTTGATAGTTGTGACAGAACCCACAGGCATAACACCAGACACAAACATCTCTACGACATTCCCCGTGTCCGACTAAACCTTTACAAAAATTCAATGTATGTCAAAGGCCCTAAAATCTGGAACACCCTACCTGAGAACTCTAGAACTGCAGACACATTCATCACCTTCAAAACTACCATTAGAAAACATCTTATCTCCCTGATACACCCCATCAACTAACTATATGAATACCACCTGGTGGTTCACACTTACACTCACTCACCCATTTGACCATAAACAGAAATATTAATCTCAATCTTAAAATAATGAATCCTATGATACTCCAATACTGAAACTATGTACTGTGCCAAAACAAAAGCATTCACATTGCTAAACTCACAAACTAGTATTTAGTCACTTAGCCATAATACCAACTTACCTCATAATTTGTAATATTTTAAAATAAAGAATTAAACTAAGTCTGCCCGAAATGCCTAGCCATGCTAGGTGTTCTAGTGGTACACTCTGTAATCATTATTTAACTACATGTAAACCCCGCAACAACCAAATTCTGTAAATTCTACATTGTAATCCTTATAGAGAATAAACTTTGAATTGAACTGAATTGATATGTACCTAGGATAAAATGGTAACTAATACACACACACACACACACACACACACACACACATACATACATACATGATAACTTTTTATCCCCTGGTTACTCTATTAAGTACATGATAAAGCCACAATTGACTGGAACGTTCTGCTAGTATATGATAAATTTGCCAGTCCCTGAAACTCGTATTATCACATGATAAACCTGCCAGCGGTTGTGGAGGAACGAGGCATCGAGACTCAGAGAAGACGGAAAACTCTCTCGTTTCATGAAAAGGATGACTAAAAATATAACAAGGAAATATAAGCATATGTTGAAAGCGTAAGTTACACAAAATAGTCTATAAAATTTCCTCACAATATTCCAACAAGAAATATTAGTCTACCTGAAGCAAAGAATGAAAAAAATATAAGTGAATCAAAGCTAAACACAAATATACATGTGCGTCCCGGACGACTAGAGTGGTGCATACAGCAGCACTGAAGGAAGACTGAAATCCACTATGACCTGTGAGTGGCTTAGATGGTACAGCAACTCGTTTTAATGTGAGGATAGAAGCTGGAAAGTCAATCATCCTGAGTCGAAAACTGCGACTCCTTCACCAGTGGAAGTTGAAGTATGCACATTAGCAGCGAGGTAACACCAGTAACGGGTTGCACTGCGGCAAATTACTGACTCTGCCTTGAGTAGGCCATTAATGACAGATGTGCAACTCTTGGGTATCTTCGCTTGCCTAATTCTTGGGCACGACCTACTTCAACATTGAACAAATGTTACACGACCTATGACTTCTGCACCTCTCCTGCCAACGGTTTATAAGCTCCTTCTCAGCACGTATGCCGTATTCTATTCAAGATTGATGGACTGACCACATCGACTCAAGGTTGAGGGACTGATTACCTCATTCTCCTCCTGTTCTTCAAGATTCTCCTTTGTATGGACTGATGAAGCCACTGTGTGGCGAAACGTTTCCTCAATAAAGATACCCAAGAGTTGCACATGTGTCTAATTTATCAACATGTCGGTTCTCTGAACCATTCATCTACAAATCATTAATGACAGGTTAAACAAAGCAAGGTTTGTAGACTGGCAGAAGTGATGAACTGAATGAAGAAGTGCCTACTGGGGAGCAGAATCACAAGTAGGAGAGATGGCTTCCTCAGGCATAACGAGTAGTGGAAAAAAAAACAGATCTTTTGCACAGTGAAAACAATTCGAGTTGATGAGAAGACAACACAGCGGTCATCAACATAAACAGATTTCTCATTGATAGGCGAAAGGCCATCGGTAAAAATTGGTGGGAGAACAACATGCATATATGTCACTAAAGCCATGCAACCGCTGTAAAAGGAAACAAATACAGATTAATGTACAAAACAATAGATCAACACAGAGACTCCTACTTACTACAGTAGAGAGCTGGATAGTCAAGTGACCTAACTAAATACAATGCCTCAAACGCAACCTTCCGATCATGAAGGTAGTGTGGATATAGGCAGGTGGAGCTAAAGTCAATATTACTCAGTAAACAAGAGCTTCCACAGACACCAATACCACAGTCATTCATACATTCACATAGAATTATGTTCAGTAACTACAAGGGAACTTTCCCTCGAGGTGGCTGGAACCTCGTATTTACACATGATAAAACCTGCAGTGGCTGAAACCTCACATTAACATATGATAAAACCTGCAGTGGCTGAAACCTCACATTAACATATGATAAAACCTACAGTGGCTGAAACCTCACATTAACATATGATAAAACCTGCAGTGGCTGAAACCTCACATTAACATATGATAAAACCTACAGTGGCTGAAACCTCACATTAACATATGATAAAACCTACAGTGGCTGAAACCTCACATTAACATATGATAAAACCTGCAGTGGCTGAAACCTCACATTAATAATTTTTTTCTCTGCAGAAAGTCTAGCTTGAAGCACTACTACTATGGAGCTTCACAGTGTTTATTTCTTTCAGTTTCTCCTCTGATTAAACAGTTTTGCTAGCATCCTCAATTCTTTGTACATTTTTTTTTATATTTAAAGAAGCTATTTGCACGCTTGAATATGATAGTTGGTTCTATTTAGCTTCCATCAAGTATATATTTTTAATGTCTTTCTATAACCCTCCCCCCAGCCTTCGTTGCTTTTATATTTTAGAATTAATGTGTTACGTCTCAGGGTTGTCAGGATTGCTGCATCGGTTTCAATCCTATTGCTCAGTTCTGCAACGCGTTACATTAAGATGCTAATTATTATGAAATCCTATGCTTTATTGTCTATAATTCACTATCTATGCTGATGTGTAGGTTGCGATGCATAGGCACTACCTATGATTCAGTGCCAAAGCTTCATTACCTATGCTTCAGTACCTAGGCTTCCCTGCGTGTGCTTCACTGTCTTTGCTTTGCTACCTGTGTTTCACTATTTATGCTTCAATGCGTATATCTGCTTCACTACCTGTTCCTCAGTTTCTTTCTTTGACTGCCTAGGCCTAGCTGCTTGTGCCCGTCTCTTTCTTTGACTGCCTAGGCCTAGCTGCCTGTGCCCGTCTCTTTCTTTGACTGCCTAGACCTAGCTGCCTGTGCCCGTTTCTTTCTTTGACTGCCTAGGCCTAGCTGCCTGTGCCCGTTTCTTTCTTTGACTGCCTAGGCCTAGCTACCTGTACCCGTCTCTTTCTTTGACTGCCTAGCCCTAGCTGCCTGTACCCGTCTCTTTCTTTGACTGCCTAGGCCTAGCTGCCTGTGCCCGTCTCTTTCTTTGACTGCCTAGACCTAGCTGCCTGTGCCCGTTTCTTTCTTTGACTGCCTAGGCCTAGCTGCCTGTGCCCGTTTCTTTCTTTGACTGCCTAGGCCTAGCTACCTGTACCCGTCTCTTTCTTTGACTGCCTAGGCCTAGCTGCCTGTGCCCGTCTCTTTCTTTGACGGCCTAGACCTAGCTACCTGTGCCCGTCTCTTTCTTTGAATTCCTAGACCTAGCTGCCTGTGCCCGTCTCTTTCTTTGACTGCCTAGGCCTAGCTGCCTGTGCCCGTCTCTTTCTTTGACTGCCTAGGCCTAGCTGCTTGTGCCCGTCTCTTTCTTTGACTGCCTACGCCTAGTTGCATGTGCCCGTCTCTTTCTTTGACTGCCTAGGCCTAGCTACCTGTACCCGTCTCTTTCTTTGACTGCCTAGGCCTAGCTTCCTGTGCCCGTCTCTTTCTTTGACTGCCTAGACCTAGCTACCTGTGCCCGTCTCTTTCTTTGACTGCCTTGACCTAGCTGCCTGTGCCCGTCTCTTTCTTTGACTGCCTAGACCAAGCTGCCTGTGCCCGTCTCTTTCTTTGACTGCCTAGACCAAGCTGCCTGTGCCCGTCTCTTTCTTTGACTGCCTAGACCAAGCTGCCTGTGCCCGTCTCTTTCTTTGACTGCCTAGACCAAGCTGCCTGTGCCCGTCTCTTTCTTTGACTGCCTAGACCAAGCTGCCTGTGCCCGTCTCTTTCTTTGACTGCCTAGACCAAGCTGCCTGTGCCCGTCTCTTTCTTTGACTGCCTTGACCTAGCTGCCTGTGCCCGTCTCTTTCTTTGACTGCCTAGACCAAGCTGCCTGTGCCCGTCTCTTTCTTTGACTGCCTAGACCAAGCTGCCTGTGCCCGTCTCTTTCTTTGACTGCCTAGACCAAGCTGCCTGTGCCCGTCTCTTTCTTTGACTGCCTAGACCAAGCTGCCTGTGCCCGTCTCTTTCTTTGACTGCCTAGACCAAGCTGCCTGTGCCCGTCTCTTTCTTTGACTGCCTAGACCAAGCTGCCTGTGCCCGTCTCTTTCTTTGACTGCCTAGACCAAGCTGCCTGTGCTTCCCTCACTGGTTCTGCTCGCCTTCCTGCCTATCTGTTTATATACGTATCTTCATATTTTATTTCTCTGTCTCATACATACATTCACGAGACAGGTCCCAGGACCTCATCTTCAACACTACTGTCTGACAGACACACACTCACCAGACAGGTCTCAGGACCTCATCTTCAACACTACTGTCTGACAGACACACACTCACCAGACAGGTCTCAGGACCTCATCTTCAACACTACTGTCTGACAGACACACACTCACCAGACAGGTCCCAGGACATCATCTTCGCCACTACTGTCTGACAGACACACTCACCAGACAGGTCTCAGGACCTCATCTTCAACACTACTGTCTGACAGACACACTCACCAGACAGGTCCCAGGACCTCATCTTCAACACTACTGTCTGACAGACACACACTCACCAGACAGGTCTCAGGACCTCATCTTCAACACTACTGTCTGACAGACACACACTCACCAGACAGGTCTCAGGACCTCATCTTCAACACTACTGTCTGACAGACACACACTCACCAGACAGGTCTCAGGACCTCATCTTCAACACTACTGTCTGACAGACACACACTCACCAGACAGGTCTCAGGACCTCATCTTCAACACTACTGTCTGACAGACACACACTCACCAGACAGGTCTCAGGACCTCATCTTCAACACTACTGTCTGACAGACACACACTCACCAGACAGGTCTCAGGACCTCATCTTCAACACTACTGTCTGACAGACACACACTCACCAGACAGGTCTCAGGACCTCATCTTCAACACTACTGTCTGACAGACACACACTCACCAGACAGGTCTCAGGACCTCATCTTCAACACTACTGTCTGACAGACACACACTCACCAGACAGGTCTCAGGACCTCATCTTCAACACTACTGTCTGACAGACACACACTCACCAGACAGGTCTCAGGACCTCATCTTCAACACTACTGTCTGACAGACACACACTCACCAGACAGGTCTCAGGACCTCATCTTCAACACTACTGTCTGACAGACACACACTCACCAGACAGGTCTCAGGACCTCATCTTCAACACTACTGTCTGACAGACACACACTCACCAGACAGGTCCCAGGTCTTCACTTCCAATACCACAATCGGAGCTGCTGTTGTAATCTCTGAGGAATGTAATAACTTTGACTCTCGTTGTGTATTGCATGAGACAACTATATTCTATATTTAAGTCATGCGTGTATGATGTCTACATGTATGATGTCTACATGTATGATGTCTACATGTATGATGTCTACATGTATGATGTCTGTATGCATGAATAATATCTGGATACATGAATAATGTCTAAATGCATGTATAATGTCTAAATATATGTATAATGTCTACATATATGCATACTGTCTAAATTCATGTATAATGTCTAAATGTATGTATAATGTTTAAATATATGTATGATGTCTAAATGTATGTACAGTGTCTGAATATATGTATAAAGGCATGTATAATGTTTAAATGTAGGTATAATGTCTAAATGTAGGTATAATGTCTAACCGTAAGTATAATGTCTAAATGTAGGTATAATGTCTAACCGTAAGTATAATGTCTAAATGTAGGTATAATGTCTAAATGTAGGAATGATGTCTAAATGTAGGTATAATGTCTAAATGTAGGTATAATGTCTAAATGTAGGTATAATATCGAAATGTAGGTATAATGTCTAAATGTAGATATAATGTCTAAATGTAGGTATAATGTCTAAATGTAGGTATAATGTCTAAATGTAGGTATAATGTCTAAATGTAGGTATAATGTCTAAATGTAGGTATAATATCGAAATGTAGGTATAATGTCTAAATGTAGGTATAATGTCTAAATGTAGGTATAATGTCTAAATGTAGGTATAATGTCTAAATGTAGGTATAATGTCTAAATGTAGGTATAATGTCTAAATGTAGGTATAATGTCTAAATGTAGGTATAATGTCTAAATGTAGGTATAATGTCTAAATGTAGGTATAATGTCTAAATGTAGGTATAAAGTCTAAATGTAGGTATAATGTCTAAATGTAGGTATAATGTCTAAATGTAGGTATAATGTCTAAATGTAGGTATAATGTCTAAATGTAGGTATAATGTCTAAATGTAGGTATAATATCGAAATGTAGGTATAATGTCTAAATGCGGTTATACTGTCACCACGGTTGTGCAATGTCTACATATTGATAAATAGTTTAGAAAACCGTCAGGCTGGTAGATGAGATTCTTGCACAACATCTGGGTATCTTGATTCCAGAATTAAGATGCCAAGATGTTGCATAAGTATCTTATTTATCAACGTCTGCAATATCTGAAAAATTCCTGATGGATATTTTCAGGGTGGACGCCCCCGCGGCCTTGTACCAAACTAGGCCTCCTGGTGGATCAAGGCCTGATCAAGCAGGCTATTACTGCTACCACCACGCAGTCCAACATACGACCCACAGCTCGACTGGTCAGGAACTGACCTGAGGAATTTATCAAGTCCTTCTTGAAGACAGCATGATGCCAGGCTCTTTAAAAGCCTTGAGCCCAGTGCACTTATTGTGTTATCTCTCAGTGTACGTGTAATGTCTGCATGGATTCAAGATGTCTGCATGGATTCCAGATGTCTGGATGTATTCCAGATGTCTGGATGTATTCCAGATGTCTGGATGTATTCCAGATGTCTGTATGTATTCCAGATGTCTGGATGTATTCCAGATGTCTGGATGTATTCCAGATGTCTGGATGTATTCCAGATGTCTGGATGTATTCCAGATGTCTGGATGTATTCCAGATGTCTGGATGTATTCCAGATATCTGCATGGATTCCAGATGTCTGCATGGATTCTAGATGTCTGCATGTATTCCAGATGTCTGCATGGATTCTAGATGTCTGCATGTATTCCAGATGTCTGAATGCATTCCAGATGTCTGCATGTATTCCAGATGTCTGCATGTATTCTAGATGTCTGCGTGGATTCCAGATGTCTGCATGAATTCCAGATGTCCGCATGGATTTCAGATATCCGCATGGATTCCATATGTCCGCAAGGATTCCAGATGTCTACTTCGTTGAATAATGTCTCCTAGACTGGATAATGTCTCCTAGACTGGATTATGTCTCCTAGACTGGATAATGTCTCTTAGACTGGATAATGTCTCCTAGACTGGATTATGTCTCCTAGACTGGATAATGTCTCCTAGACTGGATAATGTCTCCTAGACTGGATAATGTGTTCTAGACTGGATAATGTCTCCTAGACTGGATAATGTCTCCTAGACTGGATTATGTCTCCTAGACTGGATAATGTCTCCTAGACTGGATAATGTCTCCTAGACTGGATAATGTGTTCTAGACTGGATAATGCCTCCTAGACTGGATAATGTGTTCTAGACTGGATAATGTTTCCTAGATTGAATAATGTCTCCTAGACTGGATAATGTCTCCTAGACTGGATTATGTGTTCTAGACTAGATAATGTTTCCTAGATTGGATAATGTCTCCTAGACTGGATAATGTCTCCTAGACTGGATAATGTGTTCTAGACTGGATAATGTCTCCTAGACTGGATAATGTCTCCTAGACTGGATTATGTCTCCTAGACTGGATAATGTCTCCTAGACTGGATAATGTCTCCTAGACTGGATAATGTGTTCTAGACTGGATAATGCCTCCTAGACTGGATAATGTGTTCTAGACTGGATAATGTTTCCTAGACTGGATAATGTCTCCTAGACTGGATAATGTCTCCTAGACTGGATAATGTGTTCTAGACTGGATAATGCCTCCTAGACTGGATAATGTGTTCTAGACTGGATAATGTTTCCTAGATTGGATAATGTCTCCTAGACTGGATAATGCCTCCTAGACTGGATAATGTGTTCTAGACTGGATAATGTTTCCTAGATTGGATAATGTCTCCTAGACTGGATAATGTCTCCTAGACTGGATAATGTCTCCTAGACTAAATTATATCTACATGGATGGCTAATGGCACTTTGTGTGTTAGACTGAAAACTGTCCGTCCAGCTAAGATAGTGTCTGCTAAGTAAGTAAGTAAGTTTATTCAGGTATACACAAATACAGTTACATAAAATTATCATACATAGCAGCATATGTGTAGAGAACCTGGGATAACCCAAAAAAGTCAGACACAACTGGATAATCCGCTAGGTCGGACATGTACTCGGATGGACAATGTCTGCTCGTCTGGATAATGTCTGCTCAGTTAGATATTTTCTGCTAGACTGGATAATGTTTGTCAGGGTACATCATGTCTACTCATCCGAATAAAATCTGCTGGGCTTGATAATGTCTGCTAAGTTGGATAATGTCTCCTAGTAGGCTGGATAATATCTCCTAGTAGGATGGATAATGTCTCCTAGTAGGATGGATAATGTATCTTAGTAGGATGGATAATGTCTTCTATAGTACGCTGAATAATGTCTCCTAGTAGGCTGGATAAGTCGACCAATTAAAGATGTCCCTTCTGAGAGATGCCAAAAGAAAGGGGGAGCACTGGAATAGGCCTTTTGACCTATGCTAGGCAAGAAAGAAGCAAGCAAACATGACGAAAGACGGGAAAGTTGAAGTAAACCAAATGTGTCGTGTCCACAGCGCGACTCCAGAAATGTGTCACTCGATTCCCGTAACTCCAGCCTCAGGCACCTCAGTGCTGGCCAGGGGCAGAGGATCGGAAACTCAACCGAAGAAATTCATAACTCAACCCTCAAAACTGGCCCTGGAACTGGAGATCAACACCTTATAGAAGCCCAGAAGTTTTAGCACAACACACTTTAGAATTCTAATATTTAAAGGCTAACGGGGATAATGGGGTTTAAAACTTGTATACCTTTTAATGTATGCATCCAGTAGACCAGCAGCTGGAACCCAATGTAGACTAACACCTGAAATATTCATGCAGGAAGACCTCAGACAATCATGATATTACTAAGTCACACGCAGTACACTACGTGTGGAAAATTACATTTATCTGAATGTAACTAATTATGTACATAACAGTAAATGATAACAAAGATAATTATTATTTACCAATGTTACATAGACAAGTAGGAATTTGGGACACCTAGGTCGCAAAAAATGTCCCCCTTCGATACCTACCACTGTCATAACCACAAGTTGCTCTGGACCTATTAATTACCAATGAAATATACATACACCAGGAATGCTGGTAAATATATAAATTTGTGGACTGTATATTAAAAATAATAAATGGTTATATATATACACAATTACATAACAGAAGGAAAATATATCTTAATATCACTCACCAATTTGACTGGAGATTAATGTGTATCATACTCAGAAAACCTCACTCTTACTAAATCTTTGAAAATAATGCTGGCCAGAATTACACACAAATCTAGAGAGCTTATCTGAGGTTCCTGGAGCTGTCTTGTCCAGTCGTCTGATATCTCAAGTTATGCAGGAATGCATATCCACCAATTTCGCCTCCTATTTGAGAGGTGTCAGCACAATTTTAACCTCTAGAGCACGAAAAATTCTTCCCCATTCACCAACGTTTCTAATACAAATTCAAAAACCAAGATGGCGAGTGTCTCTACTTTTTCTCGATAACATACTTCTTTTAAAAATACAATACTGGGCATCTATTTACCTATAAATTACCGTATTTCCGGAAAATATATACAGTATTTTCCACACTGCGCATGTGTCTGTGGTTCATGGACTAACTGACCATGACAACATCACATTTTAAACACAAGCCTATCACCACTAAACTAATTACAGTAGAAAATTAGATATGATTTGTCAGAAAATTCTACACTTATGGGGTATTTGATGTCAAATTTCAAAACTCCAAAAAATTATGTTTTCGTTAAATATTCATTTTCATTCCCCCCCCCCCTCCTAAACATTATAGTGTAAATTTTACAGGAATCTGTAGAGCTTTTTTTTTGTAATTTGGAATTTTAAGTCTGTCAGAGGTAGTGGGTTTTCCAATCTCAAAGGTTGAAACCTAAATAAGCAAATTGGCATCTTTTTCACAGGTCCAATTATAATTTATATCTTCTACATAAGACAAATCGCCGTTGATGGTTTCAAAGGCATTCACAAGGTAGTGTATAGAAAATATTGCTCCACTTCATCAATTTCGCCAATAAAAATAGTAAATTGGCACCTACTCAGCTTAAACCCAATTCAAACCTGACGCTATGTGCGATACACTAGTTTGAAAAATATGAAATGAATCAGAAGAGATATACTTCACTTACTGCATGGAAAGTTATACTGTATCACAGTTGGTTTAGAAAATGACAAATTAGAGCTTAGACCGAGAACAATATGAATCTTCCTTTGAACTAGACAGTGCTAGAAGTTTGAAATCAATCAGAAAAGAGATTCTCTAGTTATCGGACGAAAATCTATAAACCCTATTTTAAACTGTTAGCAAATTTGTACCCACATAGTCAAAACTTGATGGGAATCATCTTCGTATATAAAATACATCTTTTGATAACGATTCAAACTGTTAATAAGAGGCATTATCAAGTTTTAAACTTTATAAGCTACATCATTTTAAAAAGTGATGTAGCCATTAAGAAAGACAATCATCTATAAAAAGAAAACCAGGACTAAGAGTCATGCTAGAAACATTGTGTTTTAAGATCAGTTCAACATGATCTCGTCTGTGAAGGTTAGAAGACGAATAAATAGCTTCAAGAAAGGACCACTTTATGGGATGGCTGAGAGCTTCAGCACGACGGAGAAAAATAAGAGCTGTTATTGTCAGTATGACGAACACTTCTTTTGTACTCTTGAGCGGTTACTGTCACCAGTGTACTGGAGAAAGCAAGAGGAGCAGGACACATAGCAGACACCTGAAGCATCAGTGGCATGAGGAGAGGTATGAGCCAGATTACTGTGAACTGTATTATTTTAACGAAATGCAAGTATGGTATCCCGAGAACAGAAGGTGTTGTTAAGATTATGCTGATTGGAAATAAAGGGATGATATAGAAGTGGGATGACACAGATGTGGGTTTTGAGAAAGATGAAAATCTATTTAGCATAAGAAGAGGGCAGAGAAGGCGGAAAAAATAACGCAGAGGGAGAACTTTTCGAAGTCAGGAAACTGAGGATCACAGATGTGGAGCGTTATGAGAAAGTGAGAAACTAGAAATATTTTCTTGAGAGAATGTATATAGTAAGAAAAGTAATTCGTGAACACGCAAGACGGAAGACGGAAAAAAATACGCCTGACACATAGCGGTGGACATAAACATCAAACAAGTACTGAGTTAGATTCTCTGTGAACATAAACAAAGTGAGACATTTTAGGGCCAACAAATGACGTTGCTACAGACATAACACATCATCTACACGACAAAGTCAGAAAGAACAAACAACAATTGTGCAAAGTGAATTACTGTTATTATAATCAACTAAGCGCTAAACCATGTAGAAAGTGAAACAGTTTTTGCAACAGAACATAAAAGTTAGCAAGAAGAGGAACTATAAGTGAACCAATAGTAGTACCAAAGGTTTGGAAACAAAAATTACCTTAAAAAAAAGGGAGTTAGACTCCACACAATGACAAATTCGATCAAGAAAGCGATCAGTAGGATTCGAGAGACGAATGTAAGGGGATAAGTAGGTTTCCTGGTTTTGTACGTCAGTTCAGAATGAATAAGAAAGCAAGTGGGCTTTATTTAGCCTCTATTTCATTGCTCCAAGAGGTGAGCACCCCCTCAGCGTTATCTGTTTTCTAGTTATCGTACTTCCAACAGTCATCCGGAACTCATGGCATTACTTCCTTCTAACTTTCTCCTTATGGTCTTACTTTATTTACTTTTTAACATGTTTAGTGGAATTCTTCACTTCTCCTACAGCCTCTCTCCTATAACTGTAAGTTATTTAGGCCTGTTGCTTGGCTCAAGTACCCTTCACTAACCTCAAGACATATCCGTCGAAACCTGCAATAATAAAAAAGTTTAACATCGAGTGACAACAATATATAAGAGAAACAGCGAGTAGCACAAGCAACACTTACAAAGTAGCAGTAACAGCAGCAGTGGGAACGGAGGAGCCGGAATGGTAGTGACAATAGCGTTATCTCCTTTCAGACACTCTAATGCAGACTGAAAGAGTCTCGGTGGGATCGTTCCAGAGATGAATGGAGCTCGGGAGAAGGGCTGCAATACCTACTTAAATATGACGCCACGGCCTCACTCACCCAACATTGAAGAGACCGCTTACGTTTGGCAGTCAATGGTTCGATTTTGCTAGTGTCTCGTACTTTCAAAGCCCGTATGTGTTTGTGAGGTAGATAGATGGGAAGATATAGAGAAAGAGAGAGAGAGACAGAGAGAGACAGAGAGAGACAGAGAGAGAGAGAGAGAGAGAGAGAGAGAGAGAGAGGGAGGGAGGGAGGGAGGGAGAGAGAGAGAGAGAGAGAGAGAGAGAGAGAGAGAGAGAGAGAGAGAGAGAGAGAGAGAGAGAGAGAGAGAGAGAGAGAGAGGGAGGGAGGGAGGGAGGGAGAGAGAGAGAGAGAGAGAGAGAGAGAGAGAGCCAGACAGACAGATAGACAGGCAGAGACAGACAGACGAAGAGACATATCGGTGGATACCATGAACTATATGTTGAACAGTTCAAACTGAGCATTAGTTCGCTACAAATACTAATCCACAGTAGACTTGGTCAGGGCTGGAGCCTCCTTCCCATCCCCACTCTCGACTGAACGTAAACGCTGCTGACCGTACTAGTGTCTCTCTGCACTTCTTAGTTTTTGCTGTGGCTAAGATCCATAGCCTGGGCCTCACTCTTTAACCACAAAACTGGCAGTGTGAGGCCTTCACAGACCCAAGATCTGCCTATTATTATTATTATTATTATTATTATTATTATTATTTTTTTTTTTTATTATCACACCGGCCGATTCCCACCAAGGCAGGGTGGCCCGAAAAAGAAAAACTTTCACCATCATTCACTCCATCACTGTCTTGCCAGAAGGGTGCTTTACACTACAGTTTTTAAACTGCAACATTAACACCCCTCCTTCAGAGTGCAGGCACTGTACTTCCCATCTCCAGGACTCAAGTCCGGCCTGCCGGTTTCCTGAATCCCTTCATAAATGTTACTTTGCTCACACTCCAACAGCACGTCAAGTATTAAAAACCATTTGTCTCCATTCACTCCTATCAAACACGCTCACGCATGCCTGCTGGAAGTCCAAGCCCCTCGCACACAAAACCTCCTTTACCCCCTCCCACCAACCCTTCCCTTCCTAGGCCGACCCCTACCCTCCCCGCCTTCCTTCCACTACAGACTGATACACTCTTGAAGTCATTCTGTTTCGCTCCATTCTCTCTACATGTCCGAACCACCTCAACAACCCTTCCTCAGCCCTCTGGACAACAGTTTTGGTAATCCCGCACCTCCTCCTAACTTCCAAACTACGAATTCTCTGCATTATATTCACACCACACATTGCCCTCAGACATGACATCTCCACTGCCTCCAGCCTTCTCCTCGCTGCAACATTCATCACCCACGCTTCACACCCATATAAGAGCGTTGGTAAAACTATACTCTCATACATTCCCCTCTTTGCCTCCAAGGACAAAGTTCTTTGTCTCCACAGACTCCTAAGTGCACCACTCACTCTTTTTCCCTCATCAATTCTATGATTCACCTCATCTTTCATAGACCCATCCGCTGACACGTCCACTCCCAAATATCTGAATACGTTCACCTCCTCCATACTCTCTCCCTCCAATCTGATATTCAATCTTTCATCACCTAATCTTTTTGTTATCCTCATAACCTTACTCTTTCCTGTATTCACCTTTAATTTTCTTCTTTTGCACACCCTACCAAATTCATCCACCAATCTCTGCAACTTCTCTTCAGAATCTCCCAAGAGCACAGTGTCATCAGCAAAGAGCAGCTGTGACAACTCCCACTTTGTGTGTGATTCTTTATCTTTTAACTCCACGCCTCTTGCCAAGACCCTCGCATTTACTTCTCTTACAACCCCATCTATAAATATATTAAACTACCACGGTGACATCACACATCCTTGTCTAAGGCCTACTTTTACTGGGAAAAAATTTCCCTCTTTCCTACATACTCTAACTTGAGCCTCACTATCCTCGTAAAAACTCTTCACTGCTTTCAGTAACCTACCTCCTACACCATACACTTGCAACATCTGCCACATTGCCCCCCTATCCACCCTGTCATACGCCTTTTCCAAATCCATAAATGCCACAAAGACCTCTTTAGCCTTATCTAAATACTGTTCACTTATATGTTTCTCTGTAAACACCTGGTCCACACACCCCCTACCTTTCCTAAAGCCTCCTTGTTCATCTGCTATCCTATTCTCCGTCTTACTCTTAATTCTTTCAATTATAACTCTACCATACACTTTACCAGGTACACTCAACAGACTTATCCCCCTATAATTTTTGCACTCTCTTTTATCCCCTTTGCCTTTATACAAAGGAACTATGCATGCTCTCTGCCAATCCCTAGGTACCTTACCCTCTTCCATACATTTATTAAATAATTGCACCAACCACTCCAAAACTATATCCCCACCTGCTTTTAACATTTCTATCTTTATCCCATCAATCCCGGCTGCCTTACCCCCTTTCATTTTACCTACTGCCTCACGAACTTCCCCCACACTCACAACTGGCTCTTCCTCACTCCTACAAGATGTTATTCCTCCTTGCCCTATACACGAAATCACAGCTTCCCTATCTTCATCAACATTTAACAATTCCTCAAAATATTCCTTCCATCTTCCCAATACCTCTAACTCTCCATTTAATAACTCTCCTCTCCTATTTTTAACTGACAAATCCATTTGTTCTCTAGGCTTTCTTAACTTGTTAATCTCACTCCAAAACTTTTTCTTATTTTCAACAAAATTTGTTGATAACATCTCACCCACTCTCTCATTTGCTCTCTTTTTACATTGCTTCACCACTCTCTTAACTTCTCTCTTTTTCTCCATATACTCTTCCCTCCTTGCATCACTTCTACTTTGTAAAAACTTCTCATATGCTAACTTTTTCTCCCTTACTACTCTCTTTACATCATCATTCCACCAATCGCTCCTCTTCCCTCCTGCACCCACTTTCCTGTAACCACAAACTTCTGCTGAACACTCTAACACTACATTTTTAAACCTACCCCATACCTCTTCGACCCCATTGCCTATGCTCTCATTAGCCCATCTATCCTCCAATAGCTGTTTATATCTTACCCTAACTGCCTCCTCTTTTAGTTTATAAACCTTCACCTCTCTCTTCCCTGATGCTTCTATTCTCCTTGTATCCCATCTACCTTTTACTCTCAGTGTAGCTACAACTAGAAAGTGATCTGATATATCTGTGGCCCCTCTATAAACATGTACATCCTGAAGTCTACTCAACAGTCTTTTATCTACCAATACATAATCCAACAAACTACTGTCATTTCGCCCTACATCATATCGTGTATACTTATTTATCCTCTTTTTCTTAAAATATGTATTACCTATAACTAAACCCCTTTCTATACAAAGTTCAATCAAAGGGCTCCCATTATCATTTACACCTGGCACCCCAAACTTACCTACCACACCCTCTCTAAAAGTTTCTCCTACTTTAGCATTCAAGTCCCCTACCACAATTACTCTTTATTATTATTATTATTATTATTATTATTATTATTATTATGGATCACCAAATGGGGACTTTAACAGGTTACCAGATTTTTTCTTTCATCTCTTCCTAAAATTTTCGTTTTTTTGTTTCGCTCATAACTCCAGAATGCCATATCCGATCAGCCTCAAATTTTCTTCGCTGGTGTACGTTAACAAGGACCAGAGTCATGGAACAACTGACATATTCACGTGCTCTGTGACCAAAGTTGTAGGACACATTCCAAGCATCCTGGAATGGCTGGGATAACTTCCAAAACTCCTCAGAGGTGCAGCTTCAAGCAGCCATAAAAATTGGTTGCTAATTCTACAACGGCAGAGTGAAAATTCATGTATGTAGGTGCAGGATAAGATAAGATATGATAAGATATGAGAATTTATGTGTACAATAGTGTGAATTTTTTATTCTCGCTAGATCATGCTAAATATATTTCAGTTTACCTCTTCTGAAAGACTTAAATATTTAATGGCTGATGCATCTTAGGACCTGCAGCCAAATTTGTCGATAAGATAAAATAAAAAAAAAAAGTTGTAACTGGAGAATGATTCATATGATCGGCTTCAAATTTCAATCTCCAATTTTGAAGTTTTACTGAACCAATGTTGGGGTAAACAGCCATTTTATTTTATTTTTTGAGAAATTTTCGAAACTTTCAATTCTCATCTTCATGTCTAGAAAAGGAAAGAATTCCCGGAATTACAAAATGTAGAAAATTAAGAATTTTTTAAAAAAAATTGTGAAATTTTACAGAGATAAAGATTAAAATACAGTTAACATACAATTAAAAACAGGAAAACTCACAAGAACTCCCGTAAGCGGCTAAGTTTGGCTTAAGTTGGTAAGTACAGAAAGTTTGCGATTTTCAGCTCTATGTCTGAAGGGCAACTGACTAACACTTTACAACACGTCTCGCTCAAAGGTTGGCCACGCGCATGTTCACTAGTCCCTGGATAAGAAGGTTCGCCTATATTTACAATGTTTATCTTCAGATTCAGCAGTTTAGGCCCTAAACTTCATCACTGTCTTTCCAAAGCACTTACCTCTCGTTGACGTATATTGACGTACAGTAGACGACTGTACACTGTCACGGATCCTGTCCTTGACCTGTATAAACCTCTGTAAAGTTACAGCCATTCCTAAGGATAACTTAAGAACAACATTATGGATATGATTCCCTAAGCAATTTTTTTAACCGATTTCTAATATTGTATCTATAAATTTGGCCTAAAAAGTAAGGATCATTACTGTTGAAAAACACTGTGAAAATTTGTCTGTGCAATAAATCTGCGAAAATTAGTCTGAGCATAACAGAGTTATTTTGGGACTTAATGTGCTGTTAGAGTGTAAGAAGAACAACATTTTTGAAGGGATTCAGGGAAACCAGTTAGCCGGACTTGAGTCCTGGAGGTAGGTATTAACATGCCTGCACTCTAAAGGAATAGGAAGGGGGGGGGGGGATATTTGCTGTCTTGGAGAGTTGTCTGAATTGTATCCGAGTGCCTCTGGCAAGACAGTGATAGTGTGAATGATGGTGAAAGTATTTCTTTCTCGGGTCATACTGCCTCGGTGGAAGACGGAAAGTAAGTTACAAAGTATATATATATATATATATATATATATATATATATATATATATATATATATATATATATATATATATATCTCTATATCTGGGTGGGTGTGTGTGTGTGTGTGTGTGTGTGTGTGTACTCACCTAGTTGTACTCACCTAGTTGAGGTTGCGGGGGTCGAGTCCGAGCTCCTGGCCCCGCCTCTTCACTGATCGCTACTAGGTCACTCTCCCTGAGCCGTGAGCTTTATCATACCTCTGCTTAAAGCTATGTATGGATCCTGCCTCCACTACATCGCTTCCCAAACTATTCCACTTACTGACTACTCTGTGGCTGAAGAAATACTTCCTAACATCCCTGTGATTCATCTGTGTCTTCAGCTTCCAACTGTGTCCCCTTGTTACTGTGTCCAATCTCTGGAACATCCTGTCTTTGTCCACCTTGTTAATTCCTCTCAGTATTTTGTACTGTGTGTGTGTGTGTGTGTGTGTATGTACTCACCTAATTGTACTTACCTAATTGTGGTTGCAGGGGTCGAGACTCAGCTCCTGGCCCCGCCTCTTGACTGATCGCTAATAGGTCCACTCTCTGCTTCCTGAGCTTTGTCATACCTCTTCTTAAAAATATGTATGGTTCCTGCCTCCACTACTTCACTTGCTAGGCTATTCCACTTCCTGACGACTCTATGACTGAAGAAATACTTCCTAACGTCCCTGTGACTCGTCTGAGTCTTCAGCTTCCAGTTGTGACCCCTTGTTTCTGTGTCCCCTCTCTGGAACATCCTATCTCTGTCCACCTTGCCTATTCCCCGCAGTATCTTGTCTGTCGTTATCATGTCTCCCCTGACCCTTCTGTCCTCCAGTTTCGTCAGTCCGATTTCTCTCAACCTTTCCTCGTACGACATTCCCCTGAGCTCTGGGACTAGCCTTGTTGCAAACCTTTGTACTTTCTCTAACTTTTTGACGTGCTTGACCAGGTGTGGGTTCCAGACTGGTGCTGCATACTCCAGTATGGGCCTAACATACACAGTGTACAGTGTCTTGAACGATTTCTTATTAAGGTATCGGAACGCTATTCTCAGGTTTGCCAGGCGCCCGTATGCTGCAGCAGTTATTTGGTTGAAGTGTGCCTCCGGTGACGTGCTCGGTGTTATGGTCACCCCAAGGTCTTTCTCCCTGAGTGAGGTCTGTAGTCTTTGTCCACCTAGCCTATACTCTGTCTGCGGTCTTCTTTGCCCCTCCCCAATCTTCATGACTTTGCATTCCGCAGGGTTGAATTCGAGAAGCCAGTTTCTGGACCACATGTCCAGCCTGTCCAGGTCTCTTTGCAGTCCTGCCTCATCCTCGTCCGATTTAATTCTTCTCATCAACTTCACATCATCTATGAATAGGGACACTTCCGAGTCTATTTCTTCCATCAAGTCGTTCGCATGTATCAAAAATAGCACTGGTCCTAGAACTGACCCCTGTGGGAACCCGCTCGTCACAGGCGCCCACTGTGATACCTCTTCACGTACCATGACTCGTTGTTGCCTCCCTGTCAGGCATTCCCTGATCCATTGCAGTGCCCTCCCTGTTATATGCGCCTGATCCTCCAGCTTCTGCACTAATCTCTTGTGGGGAACTGTGTCAAAGGCCTTCCTGCAGTCTAGGAAAATGCAATCAACCCACCCCTCTCTCTCGTGTCTTACTTCTGTTACCTTGTCATAAAACTCCAGAAGGTTTGTGACACAGGATTTGCCTTCCCTGAACCCACGCTGGTTTTCATTTATGATCTTGTTCCGTTCCAGGTGTTCCACCACTTTCCTCCTGATAATCTTCTCCATGGCTTTGCACACAATACATGTCAGAGACACAGGTCTGTAGTTTAGTGCCTCATTTCTGTTTCCTTTCTTAAATATGGGGACTACATTTGCTGTCTTCCATTTCTCAGGTAGTTGCCCAGTTTCAAGGGATGTGTTGAAGATTGTGGTTAGGGGCACGCACAGCATCTCTGCTCCTTCTCTAAGGACCCACGGGGAGATGATGTCCGGTCCCATCGCCTTTGAGGTATCATGGTCACTTAGCAGCTTCTTCACTTTCACCTCGGTTATTCGTATGTCATCCAACACTTGGTGGTATATTCCCTCTTGATGTTCCCTTCTGTGCTGTCTTCCCAGAGCCCTTCCTTTCTCTACTGTAAAAACTTCCTTAAATCTCCTGTTTAGCTCCTCGCATACCTCCTCATCATTTCTTGTGAGTTCTCCACCTTCTGTCCTCAGTCTGATCACCTGGGCTTTGACTGTTGTCTTCCTCCTGATATGGCTATACAACAGTTTCGGGTCAATCTTGATATTCGATGCTGTTATTTTCATACTGTCGCTGGGCCTACCTCCTTACCTGTGCATACTTGTTCCTGGCTCTGCGACTGATCTCCCTATTTTCATGTGTTCTCTGCCTTCTGTACTTTTTCCATTCTCTATTGCACTTTGTTTTTGCCTCCTTACACCGTCGGGTAAACCAGGGGCTTGTTCTGGTCTTCCCGTTGTTACTGTTGCCCTTAGGAATAAACCTTTCCATTGCCTCCTTGCATTTTGTTGTTACATATTCCATCATTTCATTTACTGGCTTTCCTGCCAGTTCTCTGTCCCATGGAACCTCCTGCAGGAAGTTCCTCAACCTTATGTAGTCCCCTCTTTTATAGTCAGGCTTTTCCCATTCAACTCCTGTTACTCTCTCTACTTGCAACTCTATGTATTCAAAGCACAGAACCACGTGGTCACTAGCTCCTAGGGGACTCTCATAAGTGATGTCCTCAATGTCTGAACTGCCCAGGGTGAGCACAAGGTTCAATCTTGCTGGTTGCTGGTTCATCATGTGTGCGTATGTATGTGTGTGTGTGTGTGTGTGTGTGTGTGTGTGTGTGTGTGTGTGTGTGTGTGTGTGTGTGTGTGTGTGTGTGTGTGTGTGTGTGTGTGTACTCGTTTACCTAATTCACCTAAGTGTGGTTGCAGGGGTCGAGTCACAGCTCTTGACCCTTCCTCTTCACTGGTCACTACTAGATCAATCTCTCCCTGCTCCGAGAGTTTCATCACACCTCTTCTTAAAGCTATGTAATGGTCCAGCCTCCAGACTATTCCTCTTCCTGACAACTCTATGACTGAACAAATACTTCCTAACATCCCGGTGACTCATCTGAGTTTTCAACTTTCAGTTGTGACCCCTTGTTGCTGTGTCCCATCTGTGAAACATCCTGACTCTGTTCACCTTGTCAATTCCTCTCACTATTTTGTATGTCGTTATCATGTCCCTACTACTCCTCCTGTCTTCCAGTGTCGTTTAGTCGATTTCCCTTAACCTCTCATCGTAGGACATGCCTTATAGCTCCAGGACTAGTAATGTTACAAACCTTTGCACTTTCTCTAATTTTCTTATGTGATTGGCTAGGTGTGGGTTCCAAACTGGTGCTGCATACTCCAAAATAGCCCTGACATACACGGTGACACGATGTACAGGGTCCTGAACGATTCCTTACTGAGATGTCAGAATGCTGTTCTGAGGTTTGCTAGGCGCCCATATGCTGCAGCAGTTATTTGGTTGTTGTGCGCCTCAGATGTGCCTGGTGTTATACTTACCTCAAGATCCTTTTCCTTGGGTGAGGTTTGTAGTCTCTGGCCCACTAGACTGTACTCCGTCTGCAGTCGTCTTTGCCCTTCCCCAATCTTCACAACTTTGCACTTGGAAAAGGTTGAACACCAGGATCCACTTTCTGGACCAGTCCTGCAGCCTGTCCAGATCCCTTTGGAGTTCTGCCTGATCCTCGTCCGTTTGAATTCTTCTAATCAGCTTCACATCATCTGCAAACAGGGACACTTCTGAGTCTATTCCTTCCGTCACGTCGTTCACCGGCCCTAGGGCTGACCCTTGTGGAACCCCGCTCGTCACAGGCGCCCTGGCTGACGCCTCGTCACGTACCGTGACTCGCTGAAGTCTTCTCGACAGGTATTCCCTGATCCACTGCAGTGCTTTCCCTGTTATTCCTGCCTGATACTCCAGCTTATGCACTAATCTCTTGTGTGGAACTCTGTCAAAAGTTTTCTTACAGTCCAAGAAAACTCAATCTACCCACCTCTCTTTCTCTTGTCTTACTGCTGTCACTATGTCATAGAACTCCAGTAGGTTTGTGGCACAGGATTTCCCGTCCATGAAACCGTGCCGGTTGTCGTTGATAAGTTCATTCCTTTCTAGGTGCTCCACCACCCTTCTCCTGTTAATATCAATGACTTTGCATACTAAACATGTCAGCGACATTGGTCGGTAGTTTAATGCTTCGTGTCTGTCTTTTTTTTTTTTTAACTGGGATTACATTTGCTGTCCTCCATACCTCAGGTAGTTGTCCTGTTTCGAAAGATGTGTTGAAGATTGTTAATAGTGGCACACATAGCACCTTTGCTCCCTCTCTCGGGACCAATGGAGAGATGCTATCCAGCCCCAACGCCCTTGAGGTATCTAGCTCACTTAGCAGCTTCTTCATTTCTTCCTCGGTTGTATGTATTGCATCCAACACTTGATGGTGTACCCCATCTCTCCGTCTTTCTGGAGTCCCTTCAGTCTCCTCTGTGAACACCTCTTTGAATCTCATGTTGAGCTCGTCACATACTTCTCATTCGTTTCTTGTGATCTCTCCTCCCTCCTTCTTCAGCCTGTTTACCTGTTGTCTTCCTCTTGATGTGGCTGTACAACAGCTTTGCGTCAGATTTGGTTTTCACTGCTATGTCGTTTTCGTATTGACGTTGGGCCTCCTACCTTACCTGTGCATATTCATTTCTTGCTCTTCGGTTACTCTCCTTGTTCTCCTGGGTCCTTTGCATTCTATACATCTTCCATTCTCTAGTTCACTTGGTTTTATCCTCTCTACACCAGTGGGTGAACCAACAGCTTGTCCTATCCTTCTCATTATGTCTGTTGCCCCTGTGTGCAAACCTCCCCTCTGCTTCCATGCATGTTGTTGTCACATATTACATCATCTCATTTACTCTTTTCCCTGCCAGTTCTTTGTCCCAGTGGACCTCATGCAGGAAACTCCTTATGTCTGCGTAATCCCCTCTCTTGTAGTTTGACTTCATTCTTCCTGCCTCCCTCTCTACTTGTAACTGTACTATGTATTCAAAGCTTTGAACCACGTGATTACTAGCTCCCAGGGCTCTTTCTTATGCGAAGACCTGAATATCTGCACCGCTTAAGGTGAATACTAGGTCCAGTCTTTCTAATTCATCATGTCCCCTCTCTCTCTAGTAGTGTCCTTAACGTGTTGATGCATGAGGTTTTCCAGTACCACCTCCAACATCTTAGCCTTCCATGTTTCTTCTTCCCCATGTGGCTTCAGGTTTTCCCAGTCGATTTCTTTGTGATTGAAGTCACCCACAGCCAATAGCTTTGCCCTTCCTGCATAGGCCCTTCTGGCCACTTCAGCCAGTGCGTCAACCATCTCTCTATTATTCTCTTCATATTCTTGTCATGGCCTCCTGCTGTTCTGTGGTAGGTTATGCATTACTGCAATCACCACCTTGGGACTCCAGTCTCAAGTGTTCCTATTATGTAGTCCCTTGCTTCTCCTCTGTTTCTTCCCTCCAACTCCTCATAATCCCATTGGTTTTTGATGAGCAGTGACACTCCTACACCCCCACCCCACGTTTCCTGTGCCTTTCCTTAGCATCTGATATCCAGTTGGAAAGATGGCATTTGTTATCATTCTTGTGAGCTTGGTTTGTGTGAGGGTTATGATGTGTGGTGATGCCTCTGTGATTCTTTCATGCCACTCCTCCCAATTATTCGTTATACCATCAGCGTTGATGTACCATTCATTCAGTTTCCTCTCCAACACTTTATTCTGGGGGGTTTGTGAAGGTGGGGGTCCTGGCAGGGTGTTATGGGATTCTACTGCGTATTGTGGATGGGGATTGTGAGTATGAGGTGTGTGCTTGGTTGTGTGTGTGTGTGTGTGTGTGTGTACTCACCTAACTGTGATTGCAGGGATGGATTCATAGCTCCTGGCCCCGCCTCTTCACTGGTCGCTACTAGGTCCACTCTCTCCCTGCTCCATGAGCTTTATTATGCCGCGTGCGCGCGCGCGCGTGTGTGTGTGTGTGTGTGTGTGTTTGTCTGTGCTCGTGTTGAGGTGGTTCGGACATTCAGAGAGGGTGGAACAAAATAGAATGACTTGGAGGGCTTAAAAATCTGTAGTGAAAGGAAGGTGGAGTAGGGGTCTTCCTAGGAAAGGTTGGAGGAAGAAGGTAAAAGAGGCTTTGTGTGTGCGGGGCTTGGACATCGAGCGAGCGTGCGTGAGTGTATTAGATACTAGCGAGTGAACGAAAATGGTTTTTATAACTTGACGTGCTGTTGGAGTGTAAGCAAACTAACATTTCTGATGGGATTCAGGGAAACCGGTTAGCCGGACTTGAGTCCTGGAGGTGGGAAGTACAGTGCCTGCACTCTGAAAGAGGGGTAGAGATATGTTGCAGCTTTGAAATGTAGTATCGGCTAGCCTCTGGCAAGACAGTGATGCGGTGAGCGATGATGAAAGTGTTTCTGTTTTTTCGGGTCACCCTACCTCGGTGGGATACCTCCTTTTCTCTTTCACTCTTTGTTCTGTCTCTGTCCCCTTCACCTATATATTTTGGCTCCCTCACTCTCGTGGGTCTTTTACATGGTCTAAGACGGACTGAAACATCCTCATAAGTTTCTTTCTCTCATATGTGACATATTTCTGGAATTATGTCAGTAATTTCAATTGTAACGAAGAGGCTCTAATTAGTCCTAAAACTGCATCACAATAATGTTACTTGACCCACAAAATATACATAATATTGTTATCGTTTTATGAGGTCAGAAAATCGCTGTCTCTGTGCCATTAATATTAGTTGATAAATTAGATACATGTGCAACACTTGGGTATCTTTATTGAGGAAACGTTTCGCCACACAGTGGCTTCATCAGTCCATACAAATGAGAACGGGGAAGAACAGGAGGAGTTTGAGGGAATCAGTCCCTCAGCCTTGAGTCGATGTGGTCAGTCCATCAGTCTTGAATTCTTTGTATCAAGATCCCATGACGTTGCAGTGCCTGACAGATGTGATAAATGGTTTAAAACTGACAAGTTGAAGATGGATTGCATAAGTGTCTCAGTCTTCAACTTGTCTGATCAACCAGGCTGTTACTGCTGGCCTAACGCAAGCTGACGTACGAACATCAGCCTGGTTGGTCAGGTACTGACTTTAGGTGCCTGTCCAGTGCCTTCTTGAAGACAGTCAGGGGTCTATTGGTAATCCCCCTTATGAATGCTGGGAGGCAGTTGAACAGTCGGGGCCCCGGACACTTATTGTGTTGTCTCTCAGTGTACTCGAGGCGCCCCTGCTTTTCATCGGGGGAATGTTGCATCTCCTGCTGAGTCTTTTGCTTTCATAGGGAGTGATTTTCGTGTGCAGGTTTGGTGCCAATCCCTCTAGGATTTTCCAAGTGTATATTGTCATGTATCTCTCTTGAAATTTCTCCTCGTTGACATATTGTTTTGAGTGGCCTATTCGAAGATTTGGTTGATATCCACTTGGAGACTCGCGGTGTCTTCGATGGAGGTCACTGCCATAGTAATCCGGGTGTCATCCACAAAGGAAGACACGGAGCTATGACTTTAATCTCTGTCTATGTCAGAAATGAGGATGAGGAATAAAATGGGAGCGAGTACTGTGCCTTGTGGAACAGAGCTTTTTACCATGGCTGCCTGGGACTTTACTCTGTTTACTATTACTCTTTGTGTTCTATTTGTCAGGAAGTTATAGATCCATCTACCAACTTTTCCTGTTATTCCTTTATCACGCATTTTGTGTGCTATTACACACTTGTCGAAAACTTTTGCAAAGTCTTTGTATACTACATTTGTATTTTGTTTATCCTCTACAGCATCCAGGACCTTGTCATAGTGGTCCAGTAGCTGATACAGGCAGGAGCGACATACTCTAAAATCGTGTTGCCCTGGGTTGTATAATTCATGGGTATCTAGGTGGTTGGCGATCTTGCTTCTTAGAACCCTTTCAAAGATTTTTATGATATGGGATGTAAGTGCTATCGGTCTGTAATTCTTTGCAATTGCTTTACTGCCACCTTTGTGAAGTGGGATTATGTCTGATGTTTATAGTGTGTGTGGGATGACCCCTGTGTCCATGCTCCCTCTCCATAGAGAAGTAAGACACAGTAAGACACAGAAGTCAGGACAGGTACTGCAGTGAATCAGAGAATACCTGACAGGAAGGCAACAACAAGTCATAGTACGTGATGAGGTATCACAGTGGGCACCTGTGACGAGCAGGGTCCCACAGGGGCCAGTCCTAGGACCAGTGCTGTTTTTGGTATATGTGAATGACATGATGGAAGGGTTACACTCAGAAGTGTGCCTGTTCGCAGATGATGTGAAGTTAATGAGGAGAATTAAATCAGTTGAGGATCAGGCAAGACTTCAAAGAGACCTGAACAGGCTGGACACCTGGTCCAGCAACTAGCTTCTCGAATTTAACCCCGCCAAATGCAAAGTCATGAAGATCGGTGAAGGGCAAAGAAGACCGCAGACAGAGTATAGGCTAGGTGGCCAAAGACTGCAAACCTCGCTCAAGGAGAAAGATCATGGGGTGAGCATAACACCGACTACGTCTCCGGAATCACACATCAACCAGATAACTGCTGCAGCATATGGGCGCCTGACAAACCTGAGAACAGCATTACGATACCTTAGTAAGGAATCGTTCAAAATACTGTACACCGTGTACGTCAGGCCCATACTGAAATATGAAGCACCTGTTTGGAACCGAAAGTTGATCAAGCACGTCGAGAAATTAGAGAAAGTGCAAAGGTTTGCGACAAGGTTAGTTCCAGAGCTAAGGGGAATGTCCTACGAAGAAAGGTTAAAGCAAGTGGGCCTGACGACAATGGAGGACAGGAGAGTTAAGGGAGACATGATAACGACATACAAAATAATGCGTGGAATAGACAAAGTGGACAGAGATAGGATGTTTCCAGAAACAAGGGGTCACAATTGAAAGTTGAAAACTCAGATGAGTCAAAGGGATGTTAGAAAGTATTTCTTTAATCACAGAGTAGTCAGGAAGTGGAATAGCCTAGCAAGTGAGGTAGTGGAGGCAGGAACCATACATAGCTTTAAGATAAGGTATGATAAAGCTCATGGAGCAGGGAAAGAGAGGACCTAGTAGCACTCAGTGAAGAGGCGGGGCCAGGAGCAACCACAATTAGGTGAGAACAACACACGGTGCATCACATACAACACACGGTGCATCACATACAACACACGGTGCATTATGTACAATACACGGTGCATCACATACAACACACGGTGCATTATGTACAATACACGGTGCATCACATACAACACACGGTGCATTATGTACAATACACGGTGCATCACATACAACACACGGTGCATTATGTACAATACACGGTGCATCACACACAACACACGGTGCATTATGTACAATACACGGTGCATCACACACAACACACGGTGCATCACACACAACACACGGTGCATCACACACAACACACGGTGCATCACACACAACACACGGTGCATCACACACAACACACGGTGCATTACATACAACACACGGTGCATCACATACAACACACGGTGCATTATGTACAACACACGGTGCATTACATACAACACACGGTGCATCACATACAACACACGGTGCATCACATACAACACACGGTGCATTATGCACAACACACGGTGCATCACATACAACACACGGTGCATCACATACAACACACGGTGCATTATGCACAACACACGGTGCATCACATACAACACACGGTGCATTATGCACAACACACGGTGCATTATGTACAATACACGGTGCATCACACACAACACACGGTGCATCACACACAACACACGGTGCATCACACACAACACACGGTGCATCACACACAACACACGGTGCATCACACACAACACACGGTGCATTACATACAACACACGGTGCATCACACACAACACACGGTGCATCACACACAACACACGGTGCATCACACACAACACACGGTGCATTATGCACAACACACGGTGCATCACACACAACACACGGTGCATCACATACAATACACGGTGCATTACATACAACACACGGTGCATCACATACAATACACGGTGCATCACATACAACACACGGTGCATCACATACAATACACGGTGCATCACATACAACACACGGTGCATTATGTACAATACACGGTGCATCATATACAATACACGGTGCATCACATACAACACACGGTGCATCACATACAATACACGGTGCATCACATACAACACACGGTGCATTATGTACAATACACGGTGCATCACATACAATACACGGTGCATTACATACAACACACGGTGCATCACATACAATACACGGTGCATCACATACAACACACGGTGCAACACATACAATACACGGTGCATCACATACAATACACGGTGCATCACATACAACACACGGTGCATCACATACAATACACGGTGCATCACATACAATACACGGTGCATTACATACAACACACGGTGCATTATGTACAATACACGGTGCATCACATACAATACACGGTGCATCACATACAACACACGGTGCATCACATACAATACACGGTGCATCACATACAACACACGGTGCATCACATACAATACACGGTGCATCACATACAACACACGGTGCATCACATACAATACACGGTGCATTACATACAACACACGGTGCATTATGTACAATACACGGTACATCACATACAACACACGGTGCATTATGTACAATACACGGTGCATCACATACAACACACGGTGCATTATGTACAACACACGGTGCATCACATACAACACACGGTGCATTATGTACAATACACGGTGCATCACATACAACACACGGTGCATCACATACAACACACGGTGCATTATGTACAATACACGGTGCATCACATACAACACACGGTGCATTACATACAACACACGGTGCATCACATACAACACACGGTGCATCACATACAATACACGGTGCATCACATACAACACACGGTGCATTACATACAACACACGGTGCATCACATACAATACACGGTGCATCACACACAACACACGGTGCATTACGTACAACACACGGTGCATTATGTACAATACACGGTGCATCACACACAACACACGGTGCATTATGTACAATACACGGTGCATCACATACAACACACGGTGCATTATGTACAATACACGGTGCATCACACACAACACACGGTGCATTACGTACAACACACGGTGCATTATGTACAATACACAGTGCATCACATACAGCACACGGTGCATTATGTACAACACACGGTGTATTATGCACAACACACGGTGCATCACACACAACTCTCACCGTTGACTCAACGACCAACCGTCTCTGCCTGAGTCACTGTCTATTCATATTGCGCTGAACTGGCATTATTCAAAGACCCTCTCACTGGGTACTGTGGGCGGCCGGTCAGTCAGTGTTACGAGTGTGAGCAAGGAGGCAAGGTAACGGCTGCGGGCTCTCTCCACATATCTGTAATTATACGTAATAACAGCCTACGTGAGTATTTCTTACCTAATCCACGTGTCGAACTCCCACATGATAAATGGTGACAGCGGTGTGGAGCGTGGATTTACGTTTTTAAGGGTAATTCAAGACGTTAGAAGGCTGTGTGAGTAGCGGCAGGGTCAAAGGTGAACCGTCACCCACCAGCACTACCCTCACGCACCACCTCCAGCCAGCCGCTTACTCCCCTCACAACCTCCAGCCTGCGAGCCTGTTGCAGCCGTTTCAAGCTTCCTGGCTTAGTTCGTGTGCTAATTGCTTCAATCTCCGAGGGGTTGACCCGGATTTTGCAATTAAGCCAGTAAGCCAGACTGTGGAAGTGAACGCCAGTCAGCCTATCATCCAGCCTGTCTCCTGTCATCCAACTGCTCCTCCGTGCTTTGTGCATCGTTACACGTCTTCCAGTCAGCCATTCTCGTGGGGTAAGCCAGTCAGCCAACCCAGCTTCTAACCCAGCTGAGAGAGAGAAGTAAGCCACGCAGTAAGAAGTAAGCCAAGTTCCTCTGAAGTATTGTCTATATCGCTTTGTGCTCCCTGTTGGATGCTAAGAGTGGTTTTCACCATTTCTGTGGCATAGAGTGGGTTATCAAGCCACCTTCGTGGGTAGAGTGGGGTGCGCGGCAGTGCCCCAGCGAGAGTCCACCCACCACTCTCTCCCACCACTATCCACAACCACCACCAGCCACCCACCACCAGGCACCTCATCTACCTGTGGTTGTTTGTACCCTTGTACCGGGTCCTAATACTGTTTTGGCTCACATAATTGGTCAAGAGATTGTAGCTGGCGCCAACGATAAAACCCAATTATGAGAGTTCCCCGAGAATGCGCATTCTTCCGACAACAGTGAGTGTAGGTGACGTCAGCCCTCACCGCGCCGGACAACATCTTCACCTCATCACCCCTCACCGCCCGTCTACTCCTCCAGACTTCAGTGACAATTTTCTTGAGACATTTTTCTTGCATTTAAAGACATTTGCGTGTGTGAGACATTTATAGTAAATTTCTTGTGTACTCTAAACCTTGTGTTTTCAGTGTAGACTCATTGTGTTTCTTTAACTCATTATTTTTACAATATTTTTCAGTGTTTTCACTCATCTTATATTTTTTTTTTATTATTCTGTGTTTTCTCTTTATGCTACTCCTGTCTCTAATAAGTATTATTGTGTAGTGTACCAGTCAGTCACTCTGTGTGAAGTGATTCAATTTTTTTATTGTATTCTTTCAGCGTTGTATTCTCCAGTAATTGTCATTGTATTTCACGCAGTGATATTCACCCCAGTATACTAAATTATCCATTTATTTCTATGTGTGTCTTTTTTCGTATGCCAGCAGTGTCTCATTCCTCTAATTTTTTCGCAGACTGTGTACCATTATTTTTGCCAGCAAATTTTTGTCGTATCAGTCACAGCAAGATTTTGTTGTATCAGTCACAGCAGGATTTTGTTGTAAGAATATATTATAATAATGAAGTGTGCCCTACCACTGTAAGTGTTAACCTACCCGTTTTGTTCCTTTGTTTTATTTTATTCATATTTTTATATTTCTTGAACAAATTCACTCTTGATGCAATTTCAATTACTTTTAACGTAAAGTGTTTCCCTTACTCTGTTTGCGTAAATTGTTTTGTCTAATTTACAATTAAGAGTTAAAGTGTTCAATCAGTTTATTTTTTTTTCTTCTTCATATTTTAATTTTATCATTTAACCTGAGTTTTCCCAGTGACACTTTATTACTGCAGTGATTATTTCTACACTTTATTTTGTTGCACTTGTTCTGCAGTGAATTATTTCCTTTTACTGATATTTTTATGAATTATATTTTAATTTTGTCTATGCATTCTTAGAAAATACTTAAATTTCCCAGTTAACAATTTAATAATTTTATTTTATACTTTCACATTGATTTAAAAATTTAATTAATTAATTTCTTTATTAGCAAGAGTAAAGACAGCTCATTTTGTATTTAATTCAGTCTCCAGTAATATTTTTACTTGTATATTTCAATGTAAATTTTTATTTTGGCCAATAGTCCTTTAAATTGAGTTTTCCTTCCTCTTGCAGTGTATCTTAGACATTTTTTTTTTATTACTTCTGCAGAATTAGTTGTATATCTTTTATTTCAATTCTAGAATTTTATATCATTTTATTGTTCATTATTTTTGCCTTATTTGTTCTCGTG
This sequence comes from Cherax quadricarinatus, assembly GCF_038502225.1. NCBI lineage: Eukaryota > Metazoa > Arthropoda > Malacostraca > Decapoda > Parastacidae > Cherax > Cherax quadricarinatus. The sequence goes on along the minus strand of NC_091293.1, from coordinate 62,989,664 downwards.
CTCCTTTGCCATTATGTCTCACATACCGTCAAGTGATACTTTAGTGAATGTCGACACTCAGACCTCTCAGGCTACTGCTGGTCCTGTCATCAGTCCTCACAGTTCCTTACCGACTGACAGACCGACCCAGACACCGAGATATTATAGTTATACTCGTGATTCCCTTGATGCGTTACCTTTATTCAATGGCCATGTACATAGTCTTGAAGCATGGTTTGCAGCCATTCGTTCTCGTGCTAGTGCTCTAGGTGAAGGTCCTCCTTCAGAGGAAAGCCTTATCAGACTTGCTAAAGAAGCTCTTTATCGATCTCCTGCTGCTGTTCACGTTGTTGATCTCCTTGATATGCGAGACTTCAGGAATCTTACTAAGTGGTCACAATATGAGGAACTGATTCGTTCTTTCCTTGTCCCAGTAAAAACAGCTGATCCATATGTCGTTCTTAGGGAACTAGTGAATGCTACACCCATGAGTAATGAATCGTTGAGTGCATTTGCTGTTAGATTAGACAAACTTTTATCATCATTTATCAATGCTGTCCAATCATCATCTTTTCTCCCTGAAGAGGCTAAACCATTTACAGAATCACTTGCTAAAATAGCGGCTTTTGGAGCAATCAAAGAACTAATGCCGCCTGCTTCCGTGTGTGCTTATGAGGCTCATCCTCCAACTGTAATGATGGAACCACTTACAGCCTTAAATCATGTACGTTCCTTGTGCCCCCAGGGTACTTTCCCTTGTATCAAAAGTAATGTCACACATATGCCTCAGTCTGCACCACCTCTTGTTTGCGCCACAGAGACAAATCGTGGTCGTCAACCATCTCAGAGATCACCAAGAACCAGTGTACAGAGTCGTTATACACCTCGTAGTATTCATAGTACATTCAGTAACCATAGTCGGCGGAATTGTTACAACTGTGGTTTCCGTGGCCATATTGCAATTAATTGTCCTGATAGTTACCCTAAGAGACGTCGTACTGATGATGAGTACCCAGATCTTTCCTACTGTACTTATCATAGAATACATGGACATGACACATCTGAGTGCAATGCTCTCTATAACCTTCAGTACTCTAGGTCTTTCTTTGGCCGTTCTAACCGCAGAACCCGTAGAGGAAACAGATATCGTGGTTCTCAAAATAACCAGAACCAGGCTCATTCTTCCAATTCTCAAACTAACCAGAACCAGGCTCGTTCTTCCAATTCGGGGGAATTCGAGCGCCCCAGTCAAACCGTCCCATGGTGACAGTAGGTGATAAGGAGTACACCATCCCCGTTCACAACTCCTTTGAAGCCTTAAGCAGTCTCGAGAATGACAATCCTGCTGATGATGTTGCTTCACATGTCTCTGACATAGATGAATTTGGGGATGAAGTAGAACAAGTCTTTTCTGATGACAATCCACCCTTTTGTTTGCATATAACTTCCAATGCAACCATAGGCCCTATAGTGCAAGCATCTGTTTATAATGCGCCCGTTCATTTGTTCATGGACTCTGGTGCGCAAGTCAATATTATTAGGTCTAGTTTGTTTAAGGATAAGAAGTTACGACATGTCCTTCTCGTAGAACCGACTCCTGTGTCCTCCCTTAGTGGAGTATCTGGTTCTCACCTGCGTGTCCGAGGTCGGACTTCCCTAACCTTTTCTATCCAAGGTAGAGACTTCACTGTTTCCTTCCTTGTTGTCGACCAGATTACTTTCACTGGTGACCTTCTACTGGGATTTGCTTCCATGCGAGACTTACGCATTGTGCTCGACCCTTATCGATGGCATGCACAAATTGACGACTTGATCGTTCCATTCTGGGGTTACCAACTTGGATCAGAAATCTGTTATACTGCTGCAGAGTATGATGTACGGATTAAGTCCTTACAAGCTAATGCATTCTCCAGTAGCGTACCCAAGCGGTCAGGCACTGGTAATTCTGTCACTCCCATCAGTGTTCCACCTATACCTTCAGATTTGCAGGATAGTCCGATGCCTCAAGTGTCCGAGGACGCTCAGATTGCCTTGAGTGCACAACCTATCCCTGCAATGCCTGCTAGTTCGAGTAGTAGTTTCTCCACAGGGGACGCCTTCTCGGAAAACAATTACTTGCAACTAGTAATGCCATCTCTTGTTGATGTCACATGCCGTCTGCAGAAAGACGTCTCTGTTGCGGCTAGTGCTCTCACTAGAGTGTCTGTAGTTGTTCCTAGTGTTCCAGATGGTGATAACGTCCTAGTTGACAGTGATTCCTGCAAAGTAAAAGGTCTATTTGTTGAACCATCCTTACATGTTGTACGAGATAGTAAGATCCATTTCTACCTGGCCAACACTTCTGGTCACAGTGTTCGCCTCAGAGCAAATACCAATCTTGTTGACCTTGTTCACTATCCTTACCCTGTTCAGGTAGAGGATGAGTTGTCACCTGACCAGTGGGTCGGTGCTATTTCTGCCGGGGAGACCTCATCCACTTCACTGGATCAATCTGTTCCACCAGTTGAGGAGAAAGACTTAGCTCCCACTGACTTCCCAGATGAAGTCAAGCGTTTGTTGACTCTGTTGAACAAACGTCGTAAAGCCATTGCTTTACCAGGTGAGAAGATGGGTATAACGAACTTATTGTCCCATCGTATTCCACTTGAACCTGGTACTAGACCTATCTACATACCTGCGTACAGAATGCCTCATTCACAAGTTGCTGTCGCAGAAGAATTGATCAATCAAATGCTTGATGATGGAGTTATTGCACCTAGCAATTCCCCTTGGAATGCACCCTTGATACTAGTACCTAAGAAGGATGGTACTTGGCGCCCAGTGATTGACTTTAGGAAGTTAAACGCGAAAACCATTCCAGATTGCTTTCCACTCCCTGTACTGGGTGATCTTTTACGTAATATCGGAGATAACAAAGTCTTTTCAACCCTGGATTTGTTACAAGGGTTTTGGCAAGTCCCTCTTCACGAGGACAGCCAAGAGCTAACTGCATTCTCCACTCCTACAGGTCATTATCACTTCCTCCGTATGGCGTTCGGATTACGATCTTCCCCTATCACGTTCTCAAGGCTCATGACTAATATCTTTAGAGGTCTCATAGGTAATGCACTTATGGTGTACTTAGATGACGTAATCGTCATGTCTAAAGACGTGGATACACACTTGAAAAGACTTGATGTAGTACTTGGTAAGCTTGAAGAAGCCAATTTAAAGATCAAACTGTCTAAATGTCAATTTTTCAGATCAGAAATTAAGTTTCTTGGTCACGTAGTCACTCCTAGAGGGGTTACGACTGACCAAAGTAAAGTAACTGCAGTACTAAATTTTCCAACTCCCAAAACTGCTGATGCCGTAAGATCCTTTGTGGGCTTAGCAGGTTTTTATAGATCTTTCATTGCCAATTTTTCTTCCATAGCTGCTCCTCTAACTGAGTTGCTTAAGAAAGATGCTCCTTTTGTTTGGACCTTCCGTCAAGAAAGAGCATTCCACACTCTAAAAGAAAAGCTAACTTCTGCTCCAATTTTGAAATTTCCAGATTTTTCTAAGCCCTTCTATCTGACAACTGATGCTAGTTCAATTGGCATAGGTGCCGTACTAGCTCAGAAGACCGATGGCAAGTACAACGCAGTTGCATTTGCTAGCCGAGTCCTTACGAAGGCTGAACGTAATTATACAGTAACTGAGCAAGAAGCTTTAGCAATAGTATGGTCTTTAAAGCACTTCCGAGACATTATTTATCAGTACTCTGTTCATGTCTTGACAGACCATGCTCCACTGATACCCTTATTCCAGAACAAACAACCTACTGGAAGGTTAGCTAGATGGACCTTGACTATCCAAGAGTTCAATCCCACCTTTGAGCATTTACCTGGCAAGTCAAATGTAGTCGCAGATGCCTTATCGCGACATGTTAGTATAGTAACTGCAGACCCTCCATTTAGTGCTGAAGATGTAAAGAATGCTCAACGAACAGATCCCATGTGGTCTGGTGTGATTCGATTCCTGCTCCAGGATGATCTTATTCTGAATGTGAAGCCACCAGCACCCATCAGTGACTTTGTCATGAACCAAGAATTACTGTATCGAACAGCCGAGTTGGGTACTCCTAGCAGAAGAGTATACCAGTTAGTAATTCCACAGTCACTAGTGAATGTAACCTTACAGCTAGTTCACGATGTACCAGGTGTTGCACACCCTGGTATGGATCGTTCAGTAAAACAAGCCAGATTGAAATACTTTTGGCCTCGAATGGCAACTGATATTTCTGAGTATGTTAAGAAATGTAGTGTCTGCATGCAACATAAAGGCAATGCTAATGGTCCTAATCCAATCCAAGTATATCCAACTACTAGCGAACCTTGGGAAAGAGTTGCGCTAGATTTGTTAACTAATTTCCAATGTTCCCTCCAAGGTAACAAACATCTGTGTGTTATGGTAGACCATTTCACCAGATATTGCGAGTTAGTTCCTATTGCAGATAAGACTGCCGAGACAGTAGCTAAAGCGTTTAAAGAACGCATTATCTGCAGGCATACCACCCCTAAGTCCCTAGTAACAGATAATGGAGGTGAATTCTGTAATGAAATTCTTGAAAATTTGTGTACCTTGTACAAGATCTCTAAATCCACCATTGTTCCTCATCATCCTGCCAGCAATGGGTTAGCGGAACGAACCAATAAGAAAGTACTTGATGTCTTGAGAGCCACTATCAATCCCAACAGTGAAACTTGGGATGAAGTTATACCTGATGTGCAGTGTGCTATAAATTCTGCATACAATGTTTCTATAGGTGACACTCCACATTATGCATTGTATGGTGTAGATAAACGTTTGCCTTATGAGTTGTTATATTCTAATCCGAAACCAAATTACAACCCTGATGATTTCATAGCAACTCGTACCAGCTTAGCTCAAAGTGTTTTTAGAAGAATCCGTGAAACACTTCATAAATCAACAGCTGAATTTACAAGAGTCGCAAACACTCGAGCAAAGCCATCCAAAATCAAAGTAGGTTCGAGAGTTATGCTGATTAACTTTAACAAAACGTCTGCAATGCCAAAGCTTGATCAAAAGTTTGTTGGTCCTTATCGAGTAGTTGAACACATCACTGGTAATAAGTATAAGGTTAGAGAGATTAGTACTGGTCAGTATAAAGAATCGCATTTAGATCATATGAAGTTAGTATGTGATGATAATGACGTTCCAACCCAGACTAATGTGACAGACTCTGACAATCCTCCTGATCCTGTACTCTCTTCCTCTGATACTCAGTCAGACGATCAACCTGAATGTCGTTATTCCCTACGTACACGACAGGTATTGAGAAATCCTCAAGTATCATTTGTAACTTCCAATTCAGATTTGCCTCAAATACAGCATGAGTTAGCCAATGCTACAGAGTTTGATCCTCCCAGAGATGACACCCATTCTGCATATGTCAATTACACCCTAGCAGAGTTGGGGTTAAATGTAAATAACCTGTATAGATGAATAATTACAGTATCAACTTATAAGTATTCAAGAATTTTTTTTTGTGTTCATGTTCTCTCCGCATTCTGAGAGTTAACAGTCTAGATTTGTGTGCACCGAATCTGCCTTTCTGTTAAACACTCTTTCTTTGTATATATTCCTTCCTCAGAATCCGTAGATCACACGAATACAGATCGATCGATCAAAATTTTTTTTTATCACTTGTAATCTCAACGTTGAGTTCATTGTTCATTTGTTGAGTTTTAAGTTGTACTATAGTATACCTTGTATTGCATTACAGTTTCAGTTACGTAAGCTTTCATTCCAATGTTCTACTTATGTATATATAATGTTTAATTGTTGTGTACTTTGACATTGTATAGAATCAGCCCAAGCCGTATACCTGCCATCTCTAGTTTGTATTAGTTGTATGTCGGGACGACGTACGTTAGCGTCGCCGAGCTCTCAGTAGTAGTAACCAGTTACCAGTAACCAGTGTACCGTTGACTCAACGACCAACCGTCTCTGCCTGAGTCACTGTCTATTCATATTGCGCTGAACTGGCATTATTCAAAGACCCTCTCACTGGGTACTGTGGGCGGCCGGTCAGTCAGTGTTACGAGTGTGAGCAAGGAGGCAAGGTAACGGCTGCGGGCTCTCTCCACATATCTGTAATTATACGTAATAACAGCCTACGTGAGTATTTCTTACCTAATCCACGTGTCGAACTCCCACATGATATGTACAACACACGGTGTATTATGCACAACACACGGTGCATCACACACAACACACGGTGCATCACACACAACACACGGTGCATCACACACAACACACGGTGCATCACACACAACACACGGTGCATTATGTACAATACACGGTGCATCACATACAACACACGGTGCATTATGTACAACACACGGTGCATTATGTACAACACACGGTGCATTATGTACAACACACGGTGCATCGCACACAACATACGGTGCATCACATACAACACATGGTGCATCACATACAACACACGGTGCATCACATACAACACACGGTACATTATGTACAATACACGGTGCATTATGTACAACACACGGTGCATTATGTACAATACACGGTGCATTATGTACAACACACGGTGCATTATGTACAATACACGGTGCATTATGTACAATACACGGTGCATTATGTACAACACACGGTACATTATGTACAATACACGGTGCATTATGTACAACACACGGTGCATTATGTACAATACACGGTACATTATGTACAACACACGGTGCATTATGTACAATACACGGTGCATTATGTACAACACACGGTGCATTATGTACAATACACGGTGCATTATGTACAACACACGGTGCATTATGTACAACACACGGTGCATTATGTACAACACACGGTGCATTATGTACAACACACGGTGCATTACATACAACACACGGTGCATCACACATAACACACAGTGCATCACATACAACACACGGTGCATCACGTACAACACAGTGCGTCACATAGAACTCACGTTGCATCACATTTAACACACGGTGCATCACATACAGAACGCCAGGTGCATCACATACAACACACAGTGCATCACATACAACACACGGTGAACCACATACAGCACACGGTGCATCACACACAACACACAGTGCATCACATACAACACACGGTGAACCATATACAGCACACGGTGCATCACATACAACACACGGTGCATCACATACAACACATGGTGCACCACATACAACAGACGGCGCATCACATACAACACACGGTGCATCACATACAACACACGGTGCATCACATACAACACACGGTGCATCACATACAACACACGGTGCATCACATACAACACACGTTGCATCACATACAACACACGGTGCACCACATACAACACACGGTGCATCACATACAACACACGGTGCACCACATACAACACACTGTGCATCACATACAACACACGGTGCATCACATACAACACACGTTGCATCACATACAACACAGTGCATCATATACAACACACGGTGCATCACCTACAACACATAGTGCACAACATACAACACACGTTGCATCACATACAACACAGTGCATCACATACAACACACGGTGCATCACCTACAACACATAGTGCATCACATACAACACCAAAACGAGTCCTTGGTTTACCCGAAGGTGTAGGGAGGCAAAAACTAAGTGCAACAGAGAATGGAAAAGGTACAGGAGGCATAGGACCCAGGAAAACAAGGAGATTAGTAGAAGAGCCAGAAACGAGTATGCACAGATAAGGAGGGAGGCCCAGCGACAGTATGAAAACGACATAGCATCGAAAGTCAAATCTGACCCGAAACTGCTGTATAGCCACATTAGGAGGAAGACAACAGTCAAGGACCAGGTGATAAGGCTGAGGAAGGAAGGTGGAGAACTCACAAGAAACGATCAAGAGGTATGTGAGGAGCTCAACACGAGATTTAAGGAAGTATTTACAGTAGAGACAGGAAGGACTCTGGGGGGACAGACCAGATGGGGACACCAGCAAGGAATACACCAACAAGTGTTGGACGACATACATACAGATGAGGAGGAGGTGAAGAAACTGCTAAGGGACATCGATACCTCAAAGGCAAGGGGACCAGACAACATCTCCCCGTGGGTCCTTAGAGAGGGAGTAGATATGTTGTGCGTGCCACTTACCACAATCTTCAACACATCCCTGGAAACTGGGCAACTACCTGAGGTATGGAAGACGGCAAATGTAGTTCCCATTTTTAAAAAAGGAGACAGAAAAGAGGCACTAAACTATGGACCTGTGTCATTGACGTGTATAGTATGCAAAATTATGGAGAAGATTATCAGGAGGAGAGTGGTGGAGCACCTGGAACGGAACAGGAGTATAAATGCCAACCAGCACGGATTCACGGAAGGCAAATCCTGGGTCACAAACCTTCTGGAGTTTTATGATAAAATAACAGAAGTAAGACAAGAGAGAGAGGGGTGGGTTGATTGCATCTTCTTGGACTGCAAGAAGGCCTTTGACACAGTTCCTCACAAGAGATTAGTGCAGAAGCTAGAGCATCAGGCGCATATAACAGGAAGGGCACTGCAATGGATCAGAGAATACCTGACAGGGAGGCAACAACGAGTCATGGTACGTAATGATGTATCACAGTGGGCACCTGTGACGAGCGGGGTCCCACAGGGGTCGGTCCTAGGACCAGTGCTATTTTTGGTATATGTGAACGACATGACGGAAGGGTTAGACTCAGAAGTGTCCCTGTTTGCAGATGATGTGAAGTTAATGAGGAGAATTAAATCTGATGAGGACCAGGCAGGACTTCAAAGAGACCTGGACAGACTGGACACCTGGTCCAGCAAATGGCTTCTCGAATTTAATCCTGCCAAATGCAAAGTCATGAAGATGGGGGAGGGGCACAGAAGACCACAGACAGAGTATAGGCTAGGTGGCCAAAGACTGCAAACCTCACTCAAGGAGAAAGATCTTGGGGTGAGTATAACACCGAGCATGTCTCCGGAAGCACACATCAATCAGATAACTGCTGCAGCATATGGGCGCCTGGCAAACCTGAGAACAGCATTCCGATACCTTAGTAAGGA